>NC_084567.2:38585000-38732500 GCF_033978685.3 Nerophis lumbriciformis
CAATAGCTTGTTAAGAAATGTTGTTTTTTTAAACTGTTGGACAATTTGCTCACGCATTTGTTGACAAAGTGGTGACCTTCGCCCCGTCCTTGTTTGTGAATGACTGATTATTTCATGGAAGCTACTTTTATACCCAATCATGGCACCCACCTGTTCCCAATTAGCCTGCTCACCTGTGGGATGTTCCAAATAAGTGTTTGATGAGGATTACTCAACTTTCTCAGTCTTTTTTGCCACTTGTGCCAGCTTTTTTTGAACCATGCTGCAGGCATCACATTCCAAATGTCAAGGCTTGGTAAAAGGATAGGACTCAGATGCAGAGTAGGGAACTTAGACAGGCTTTTATTTTGACAGCTTCCTTTTCACCTCCAAAGTCAAGGATTACAATATCTATTTTATCCAAAAACTAACCGGCAAAAAAGGTTCCAAAAAAAAAAATAGGAACAACCAAAAATCGCTCCGAACGGAGGAAAACACAAAAGCAAAGACGAACTATAATTAATATATGCTATAAAATGTATAAACAAAAAAACGCTCCAACAGGAGGAAGAAACAACAGCTATGAAAAATTCTATACTATCTAATCTAATAAAGTATTAACAAAAATTGTCACTCAAAAATGTGAGGAAAGAATGAAAAATAACTGAAACTTACCACTTCGGCTGAATAAACTAAATAACAAAAAAATCACTCTGCTGAGGAGGAAGAAAGGAAAACTCAAAATAGCAACGAAGGGATTCAGAATCAAAGAACATAAGCACAAGACGAGGCAAGGCAAGACAAGGCATGGACATGGGCATGGAAGCTAGAGAGCACGAATAAACGAAACAATCTGGCACATAACAAAGGGCGGAGTGGGCTTATAAGACACATGAGGGTAATAGGGAACAGGTGGAAACAATCAGGGAACCGGGATGACGTCAGACTGATGACACAAAAGGAAGGGCAAGTGAGCTGAAACAAGAGGAGAGTTACTTTTCAAACTAAAACATGCAAATCACAAGACAGATAAACCCAAGACAAGACTTCCCTCACCGCGGTGTGACACCAAATGAGCTAATATTTGCAAAAATTAACAACGTTTTCCAGTTCGAACATTAAAATATCTTGTCTTTGCAGTCTATTCAATTGAATATAAGTTGAAAAGGATTTGCAAATCATTGTATTCTCTTTTTATTTACCATCACTGGTTTTGGGTTTGGTATATCCAGCCAGAATACTGTTAGTAGGTTTTTGATGGCTACAAAAATAAAACACTTGATAGCAGGAACAATTGTGTGTCTTGTGGATTATAAAAAAAACAAAATAAATTCGAATATGCAAACCCAGTTGTTGTTAAAAAATAGATTATGTATTTTGTGTAATAATTCAATAGGTCATTAAAAAATAAATTAAAAAAAATTGAATATTACAAGCATTGATTGAACAAAAATACAAATAAATGGGGAAGGACTTTTGAAAGACATTGTTCTGTATTGTGTGTTTCAATTATTCACGACTGTAAGAATAATCACCTGGCAACTCAAAGTAATGACTGCTTTACTTGTAGCTTGTATGAAAATGAAAACAAAAAAAGCAATCAATGAAGATAATTAATGGCCTTGCATTAGAGAACAAATAGTGAGAGCAATTTCATAGATTTTGGAGCGTTGCCAGTGCTCTGTAAGCCAAAATAGTTCTGTGTTTTGTCACAATCATACATTACAACCCACACAATAGAATAGTTTTATTTCTCTAGTCAGACTGCCAAAGCAGTATTTAGTCAACATGCAAAGTCCAATTTAGCATACTTGCCAACCTTGAGACCTCCAATTTCGGGAGGTGGGGGGTGGGGGGTGGATGCGGGGGGCGTGGTTGGGGCGGGGACGTGGTTGGGGGCGTGGTTAAGAGGGGAGGAAGATATTTACAGCTAGAATTCACCAAGTCAAGTATTTCATATATATATATATATATATATATATATATATATATATATATGTATGTGTGGGAAAAAAAATCACAAGACTACTTCATCTCTACAGGCCTGTTTCATGAGGGGTTCCCTCAATCATCAGGAGATTTTAATGGGAGCATTCGCATACCATGGTTTATATAGGGCACAGAGTGGGTGGGTACAGGCTGGCGTAGGGGCGTGGTGATTGGCTCATGTGTTACCTAGGAGGTGTTTCCGTCTATGGCGGCATGCTGTTACAATTTCGCTGTGCTTGTTGAGGGATGACAGGTCTGGACGGTAAATAATAAACAGTTTCTCTTTCAAGCATAGGTTGCATCTTTTATTACCACTATTGTAAGGTGTGCTGGATGCAAGAATTTGCCATGTTATTGAATATTCAACATTATTGTCTTTGAGGTCCCAAATGTGTTTGCTGAGTTCTGTGGTATTTCGCAGGTTTTGGTTCCTGAAAGAAGCCTTGTGGTTGTTCCATCTGGTTTTGAATTCTCCCTCGGTTAATCCTACATATGTGTCGGATGTGTTAATGTCCTTGCGTATTACCTTAGATTGGTAGACAACTGATGTTTGTAAGCATCCCCCGTTGAGGGGGCAATCAGGTTTCTTTCGACAGTTACATGCTTTGTTGGTTTTGGAGTCGTTCTGACTGGGGGTCGACGGCTCATTTGCAATTGTTTTGTTGTGGTTTGAGATGATTTGTCGTATATAAAAGATGCAACCTATGCTTGAAAGAGAAACTGTTTATTATCTACCGTCCAGACCTGTCATCCCTCAACAAGCGCAGCGAAATTGTAACAACATGCCGCCATAGACGGAAACACCTCCTAGGTAACACATGAACCAATCACCACGCCCCTAGGCCAGCCTGTACCCACCCACTCTGTGCCCTATATAAACCATGGTATGCGAATGCTCCCATTAAAATCTCCTGACGATTGAGGGTACCCCCCTCATGAAACAGGCCTGTAGAGATGAAATAGTCTTGTGATTTTTTTCCCCACACATACATATATATATATATATATATATATATATATATATATATATATATATATACATATATATATATATATATATATATATATATATATATATATAGCTAGAATTCACTGAAAGTCAATATATAATATATTATATATATATTATATATATATATATATATATAAAAGAAATACTTGAATTTCAGTGTTCATTTATTCACACATATAATAATAATAATAATAATAATAACTTAAAGGGGAACATTATCACCAGACCTATGTAAGCGTCAATATATACCTTGATGTTGCAGAAAAAAGGCCATATATTTTTTTAACCGATTTCCGAACTCTAAATGGGTGAATTTTGGCGAATTAAACGCCTTTCTAATATTCGCTCTCAACGTGGCGTCACATCGGGAAGCAATCCGCCATTTTCTCAAACACAGAGTCAAATCAGCTCTGTTATTTTCCCTTTTTTCGACTGTTTTCCGTACCTTGGAGACATCACGCCTCGTCGGTGTGTTGTCGGAGGGTGTAACAACACGAACAGGGACGGATTCAAGTTGCACCAGTGGCCCAAAGATGCCAAAGTGGCAAGAAATTGGACGTTTGTTCCGCACACTTTACCGACGAAAGCTATGCTACGACAGAGATGGAAAGAATGTGTGGATATCCTGCGACACTCAAAGCAGATGCATTTCCAACGATAAGGTCAAAGAAATCTGCCGCCAGACCCCCATTGAATCTGCCGGAGTGTGTGAGCAATTCAGGGACAAAGGACCTCGGTAGCACGGCAAGCAATGGCGGCAGTTTGTTCCCGCAGACGAGCGAGCTAAACCCCCTATCGACCCTAGCTTCCCTGGCCTGCTGACATCAACTCCAAAACTGGACAGATCAGCTTTCAGGAAAAGAGAGCAGATGAGGGTATGTCTACAGAATATATTAATTGATGAAAATTGGGCTGTCTGCACTCTCAAAGTGCATGTTGTTGCCAAATGTATTTCATATGCTGTAAACCTAGTTCATAGTTGTTAGTTTCCTTTAATGCCAAACAAACACATACCAATCGTTGGTTAGAAGGCGATCGCCGAATTCGTCCTCGCTTTCTCCCGTGTCGCTGGCTGTCGTGTCGTTTTCGTCGGTTTCGCTTGCATACGGTTCAAACCGATATGGCTCAATAGCTTCAGTTTCTTCTTCAATTTCGTTTTCGCTACCTGCCTCCACACTACAACCATCCGTTTCAATACATGCGTAATCTGTTGAATCGCTTAAGCCGCTGAAATCCGAGTCTGAATCCGAGCTAATGTCGCTATAGCTTGCTGTTCTTTCCGCCATGTTTGTTTGTGTTGGCTTCACTATGTGACGTCACAGGAAAATGGACGGGTGTATATAACGATGGTTAAAATCAGGCACTTTGAAGCTTTTTTTAGGGATATTGCGTGATGGGTAAAATTTTGAAAAAAACTTCGAAAAATAAAATAAGCCACTGGGAACTGATTTTTAATGGTTTTAACCCTTCTGAAATTGTGATAATGTTCCCCTTTAACAAACTAAAATGTAAAAAAAAAAAGTGGTAAATTGCAATAATTTCACCCCAAAATGTAGTGTATATTACTTTAAATGGAAAAACTGTACTGCTGTTTTTATGGTGGGGGGGAAAAAAGGCAGCTCAGGTGCCAGAATTTTACTGTAAAATTTACATTTGTTTTTCTACCGTGAAAAAACTGCAATTTTACAGTAAAATTTAAATAAAAAACTGTAGATTTTTCGGTGTCTTACTGTAAATTCCAAAACAATACCACAGTTTATTACAGTAAAAAAGTACTGTTTTTTTTTATTTAGAGAAAAATGCTGTAAAAACTAGAGATGTCCGATAATGGCTTTTTTGCCGATATCTCGATATTGTCCGACTCTTAATTACCGATTCCGATATCAAGCGATACCAATATATACAGTCGTGGAATTAACACATTATTATGCCTAATTTTGTTGTGATGTCCCGCTGGATGCATTAAACAATGTAACAAAGTTTTCCAAAATAAATCAACTCAAGTTATGGAAAAAAATGCCATATTTATTATTGAAGTCACAAAGTGCATTATTTTTTTTTAACATGCCTCAAAACAGCAGCATGGAAATTTGGGACATGCTCTCCCTGAGAGAGCATGAGGAGGTTGAGGTGGGCGGGGGAGTAGCGGGGGGGGGGGGGGGGGGTGTATATTGTAGCGTCCCGGAAGAGTTAGTGCTGCAAAGGGTTTCTGGGTATTTGTTCTGTTGTGTTTATGTTGTGTTACGGTGCGGATGTTCTTGTTTGGTGTGGGTTCACAGTGTGGCGCATATTTGTAACAGTGTTAAAGTTGTTTATACGGCCACCCTCAGTGTGACCTGTATGGCTGTTGACCAAGTATGCGTTGCATTCACTTGTGTGTGTGAAAAGCCGTAGATATTATGTGATTGGGCCGGCACGCCAACAATATTGTTGTCTTGGTGGAAATGGGGAGAAATTCGTGAGAATGGTTGCCCCGGGAGATTTTCGGGAGGGACACTGAAATTCGGGAGTCTCCCGGGAAACGTGTATATCCGTTTTAAAAAGTCATACATTTCACTTTTTCGAAACCGATACCGGTAATTTCCGATATTACATTTTAAAGCATTTATCGGCCGATAATATCGTCAGTCTGATATTATCGGACATCTCCAGTGAAAAGCTCACGTGTTTGTGGACTCGTGCTGCAAGTCAGTGAGTGGCAGGAAGGCAGTCAGAAAAGCACAGCGTCAGGGCGGAGCTCGGCCGAGCAGCTGCTTGGACGCCCCGGGAGGAAAGAGTGCTGACGGAGGTTTCCCAGCGTGTTGGCTGGAAACTGCATGCGGGGACGGCCACAAAGCGCGTCGCTCTTGTGTCGACTCAATGGAGGGAGAAGGCCTGTGGGGAGCAAGAAACTGTTGATAATATCTTTCACTTAATGACATTTTTCTTTCTTTCTTTAGTTTATTATGAACATGAATATCCTTACAGCATAATACATCACACAATTTCATATCATTTCACTTGACATGTCCGAAAAGGAGTAGGAAGAAGCCAAGTTTATTTAATCCTACCCCTTTCCCACTTCAGAGCGTTTACAAATATATTAGGGGTGTAACGGTACGTGTATTTGTTTTGAACCGTTTCGGTACGGGGGTTTCGGTTCGGTTCAGAGGTGTAATAACATCGACAAAACTCACCTTTGTGCATTCGTGCGCAAAGTTAAAAGTTTGGTGGACAAAAATGAGACAGAAAAAAGGTTAAAACACGTCCTAGGAAGTCGAAGAAAGTTATATATGTAAACAAACTAAGGTGAGTTCAAGGACCGCCAAAATTAGTAGGACAAAACGGCGCTTGCCAAATACTCGAATCAGTGAAGCATGTTTAATATAAACGGTGTGATTTATAACAATTAGGGAGGTTTGTGTCATGTTTGTCCTCCTACAGAAAACATACTAAAACAAAAACAAAAATTTTCCCCCCCTCATCTTTTTCCATTTTTCATACATTTTTGAAAAAGCTCCAGAGAGTCACTAGGGCGACCCCCGGTCTAATTGATCTTTTTTGTAACACGGTTAACGAATGTAGCGCACATTTGTAGTTATTTCCCCAAAGTAGTTATTTTACTTTGCATAGCATCTCTTTAAAAACACTATATTGCCAAAAGTATTCGGCCACTCATCCGAATGATCAGAATCAGGTGTCCCTAATCACTTGGCCCGGACACAGGTGTATAAAATCAAGCACTTAGGCACGGAGACTGTTTCAACAAACATTTGTGAAAGCATGGGCCGCTTTCAGTGATTTCCAGCGTGGAACTGTCATAAAATGCCACCTGTGCAACAAATCCAGTCGTGAAATTTCCTCGCTCCTAAATATTCCAAAGTCAACTGTCGGCTTTATTATAAGAAAGTGGAAGAGTTTGGGAACAACAGCAACTCAGCCACCAAGTGGTAGGCCACGTAAACTGACAGAGAGGGGTAAAGTGCAAAAAGGTCGCCGACTTTCTGCACAGTCAGTTGCTACAGAGCTCCAAACTTCATGCGACCTTCCAATTAGCCCACGTACAGTACGCAGAGAGCTTCATGCAATGGGTTTCCATGGCCGAGCAGCTGCATCTAAGCCATACATCACCAAGTCCAATGCAGTAGTGTAAAGCACGTCGCCACTGGACTCTAGAGCAGAGGAGACGCCTTCTCTGGACTGATGAATCACGCGTTTCCATCTGGCAATCTGATGGACCAGTCTGGGTTTGGAGGTTGCCGGGAGAACGCTACATTTCGGACTGTATTGTGCCGAGTGTGAAATTTGGTGGAGGAGGAATTATGGTGTTGGGTTGTTTTTCAGGAGTTGGGCTTGGCCTCTTAGTTCCAGTGAAAGGAAGTGTGAGAGTCCAGTCCATAGTGGATCTAACATAATAGTGAGAGTCCAGTCCATAGTGGATCTAACATAATAGTGAGAGTCCAGTCCATAGTGGATCTAACATAATAGTGAGAGTCCAGTCCATAGTGGATCTAACATAATAGTGAGAGTCCAGTCCATAGTGGATCTAACATAATAGTGAGAGTCCAGTCCATAGTGGATCTAACATAATAGTGTGAGAGTCCAGTCCATAGTGGATCTAACATAATAGTGAAAGTCCAGTCCATAGTGGATCTAACATAATAGTGAGAGTCCAGTCCATAGTGGATCTAACATAATAGAGAGAGTCCAGTCCATAGTGGATCTAACATAATAGTGTGAGAGTCCAGTCCATAGTGGATCTAACATAATAGTGAGAGTCCAGTCCATAGTGGATCTAACATAATAGTGAGAGTCCAGTCCATAGTGGATCTAACATAATAGTGAGAGTCCAGTCCATAGTGGATCTAACATAATAGTGTGAGAGTCCAGTCCATAGTGGATCTAACATAATAGTGTGAGAGTCCAGTCCATAGTGGATCTAACATAATAGTGTGAGTCCAGTCCATAGTGGATCTAACATAATAGTGTGAGAGTCCAGTCCATAGTGGATCTAACATAATAGTGAGAGTCCAGTCCATAGTGGATATAACATAATAGTGTGAGAGTCCAGTCCATAGTGGATCTAACATAATAGTGTGAGAGTCCAGTCCATAGTGGATCTAACATAATAGTGAGAGTCCAGTCCATAGTGGATCTAACATAATTGTGAGAGTCCAGTCCATAGTGGATCTAACATAATAGTGAGAGTCCAGTCCATAGTGGATCTAACATAATTGTGAGAGTCCAGTCCATAGTGGATCTAACATAATAGTGTGAGAGTCCAGTCCATAGTGGATCTAACATAATTGTGAGAGTCCAGTCCATAGTGGATCTAACATAATAGTGAGAGTCCAGTCCATAGTGGATCTAACATAATAGTGTGAGAGTCCAGTCCATAGTGGATCTAACATAATTGTGAGAGTCCAGTCCATAGTGGATCTAACATAATAGTGAGAGTCCAGTCCATAGTGGATCTAACATAATAGTGTGAGTCCAGTCCATAGTGGATCGAGTGTGAAATTTGGTGGAGGAGGAATTATGGTGTTGGGTTGTTTTTCAGGAGTTGGGCTTGGCCCCTTAGTTCCAGTGAAAGGAACTTTGAATGCTCCAGGATACCAAAACATTTTGGACAATTCCATGCTCCCAACCTTGTGGGAACAGTTTGGAGCTGGGCCCCTTCCTCTTCCAACATGACTCTGCACCAGTGCACAAAGTAAGGTCCATAAAGACATGGATGACAGAGTCTGGTGTGGATGAACTTGACTGGCCTGCACAGAGTCCTGACCTGAACCCAATAGAACACCTTCGGGATGAATTAGAACGGAGACTGAGAGCCAGGCCTTCTCCACCAACATCAGTGTGTGGAAGAATGGTAGAAAATTCTTATAAAAAAACACTCTGCAACCTTGTGGACAGCCTTCCCAGAAGAGTTGAAGCTGTAATAGCTGCAAAAAGGTCATATTGAACCCTATGGGTTAGGAATGGGATGGCACTTCAAGTCCTTATGTGAGTCGAGGCAGGTGGCCAAATACTTTTGGCAATATAGTGTATATTTCAGCCTGAACCATTAATGGAAATCATCCAAAACATGTTGGTCAGCGTTCAAGCATTGGCCTTTAAGTGTGTTAATTAAATCAGGAGAGAAAAAAAAGAAGGAAGGTTCTGTTGATTTTCTTTCCTAACAAAAATGTCACTTTGCTAAAGATCATCTTTATTTGCTACACAGAATGCAAGATAAATATGACTGCTGCATTTAACCAATCTTTTCGGCACCAGTGGGCAACTGTCATGTGACAAGAGACAAGGTTTGGTCACCAAGGTGACACAACGATAGTGAAATGGATGAAGGAGTGTGAGAGTCCAGTCCATAGTGGATCTAACATTATAGTGTGAGAGTCCAGTCCATCGTGGATCTAACATAATAGTGAGAGTCCAGTCCATTGTGGATCTAACATAATAGTGTGAGAGTCCAGTCCATAGTGGATCTAACATAATAATGAGAGTCCAGTCCATAGTGGATCTAACATAATAGTGAGAGTCCAGTCCATAGTGGATCTAACATAATAGTGTGAGAGTCCAGTCCATAGTGGATCTAACATAATAGTGAGAGAGTCCAGTCCATAGTGGATCTAACATAATAGTGTGAGAGTCCAGTCCATCGTGGATCTAACATAATAGTGAGAGTCCAGTCCATAGTGGATCTAACATAATAGTGTGAGAGTCCAGTCCATAGTGGATCTAGCATAATAGTGTGAGAGTCCAGTCCATTGTGGATCTAACATAATAGTGTGAGAGTCCAGTCCATAGTGGATCTAACATAATAGTGTGAGAGTCCAGTCCATAGTGGATCTAACATAATAGTGTGAGAGTCCAGTCCATAGTGGATCTAACATAATAGTGTGAGAGTCCAGTCCATCGTGGATCCAACATAATAGTGAGAGTCCAGTCCATAGTGGATCTAACATAATAGTGTGAGAGTCCAGTCCATAGTGGATCTAACATAATAGTGTGAGAGTCCAGTCCATAGTGGATCTAACATAAGAGTGTGAGAGTCCAGTCCATAGTGGATCTAACATAATAGTGAGAGTCCAGTCCATAGTGGATCTAACATAATAGTGTGAGAGTCCAGTCCATAGTGGATCTAGCATAATAGTGTGAGAGTCCAGTCCATTGTGGATCTAACATAATAGTGTGAGAGTCCAGTCCATAGTGGATCTAACATAATAGTGTGAGAGTCCAGTCCATAGTGGATCTAACATAATAGTGTGAGAGTCCAGTCCATAGTGGATCTAACATAAGAGTGTGAGAGTCCAGTCCATAGTGGATCTAACATAATAGTGTGAGTCCAGTCCATAGTGGATCTAACATAATAGTGTGAGAGTCCAGTCCATAGTGGATCTAACATAATAGTGAGAGTCCAGTCCATAGTGGATCTAACATAATAGTGAGAGTCCAGTCCATAGTGGATCTAACATAATAGTGAGAGTCCAGTCCATAGTGGATCTAACATAATAGTGTGAGAGTCCAGTCCATAGTGGATCTAACATAAGAGTGTGAGAGTCCAGTCCATAGTGGATCTAACATAATAGTGTGAGTCCAGTCCATAGTAGATCTAACATAATAGTGTGAGAGTCCAGTCCATAGTGGATCTAACATAATAGTGTGAGAGTCCAGTCCATAGTGGATCTAACATAATAGTGTGAGAGTCCAGTCCATAGTGGATCTAACATAATAGTGTGAGAGTCCAGTCCATAGTGGATCTAACATAATAGTGAGAGTCCAGTCCATAGTGGATCTAACATAATAGTGAGAGTCCAGTCCATAGTGGATCTAACATAATAGTGAGAGTACAGTCCATAGTGGATCTAACATAATAGTGTGAGAGTCCAGTCCATAGTGGATCTAACATAATAGTGAAAGTCCAGTCCATAGTGGATCTAACATAATAGTGAGAGTCCAGTCCATAGTGGATCTAACATAATAGTGAGAGTCCAGTCCATAGTGGATCTAACATAATAGTGTGAGAGTCCAGTCCATAGTGGATCTAACATAATAGTGAGAGTTCAGTCCATAGTGGATCTAACATAATAGTGAGAGTCCAGTCCATAGTGGATCTAACATAATAGTGTGAGAGTCCAGTCCATAGTGGATCTAACATAATAGTGAGAGTCCAGTCCATAGTGGATCTAACATAATAGTGAGAGTCCAGTCCATAGTGGATCTAACATAATAGTGAGAGTCCAGTCCATAGTGGATCTAACATAATAGTGAGAGTCCAGTCCATAGTAGATCTAACATAATAGTGAGTCCAGTCCATAGTGGATCTAACATAATAGTGAGAGTCCAGTCCATAGTGGATCTAACATAATAGTGAGAGTCCAGTCCATAGTGGATCTAACATAATAGTGAGAGTCCAGTCCATAGTAGATCTAACATAATAGTGAGAGTCCAGTCCATAGTGGATCGAGTGTGAAATTTGGTGGAGGAGCAATTATGGTGTGGGGTTGTTTTTCAGGAGTTGGGCTTGGCCCCTTAGTTCCAGTGAAAGGAACTTTGAATGCTCCAGGATACCAAAACATTTTGGACAATTCCATGCTCCCAACCTTGTGGGAACAGTTTGGAGCTGGGCCCATTCCTCTTCCAACATGACTGTGCACCAGTGCACGAAGCAAGGTCCATAAAGACATGGATGACAGAGTCTGGTGTGGATGAACTTGACTGGCCTGCACAGAGTCCTGACCTGAACCCAATAGAACACCTTCGGGATGAATTAGAACGGAGACTGAGAGCCAGGCCTTCTCCACCAACATCAGTGTGTGGAAGAATGGTAGAAAATTCTTATAAAAAAACACTCTGCAACCTTGTGGACAGCCTTCCCAGAAGAGTTGAAGCTGTAATAGCTGCAAAAAGGTCATATTGAACCCTATGGGTTAGGAATGGGATGGCACTTCAAGTCCTTATGTGAGTCGAGGCAGGTGGCCAAATACTTTTGGCAATATAGTGTATATTTCAGCCTGAACCATTAATGGAAATCATCCAAAACATGTTGGTCAGCGTTCAAGCATTGGCCTTTAAGTGTGTTAATTAAATCAGGAGAGAAAAAAAAGAAGGAAGGTTCTGTTGATTTTCTTTCCTAACAAAAATGTCACTTTGCTAAAGATCATCTTTATTTGCTACACAGAATGCAAGATAAATATGACTGCTGCATTTAACCAATCTTTTCGGCACCAGTGGGCAACTGTCATGTGACAAGAGACAAGGTTTGGTCACCAAGGTGACACAACGATAGTGAAATGGATGAAGGAGTGTGAGAGTCCAGTCCATAGTGGATCTAACATTATAGTGTGAGAGTCCAGTCCATCGTGGATCTAACATAATAGTGAGAGTCCAGTCCATTGTGGATCTAACATAATAGTGTGAGAGTCCAGTCCATAGTGGATCTAACATAATAATGAGAGTCCAGTCCATAGTGGATCTAACATAATAGTGAGAGTCCAGTCCATAGTGGATCTAACATAATAGTGTGAGAGTCCAGTCCATAGTGGATCTAACATAATAGTGAGAGAGTCCAGTCCATAGTGGATCTAACATAATAGTGTGAGAGTCCAGTCCATCGTGGATCTAACATAATAGTGAGAGTCCAGTCCATAGTGGATCTAACATAATAGTGTGAGAGTCCAGTCCATAGTGGATCTAGCATAATAGTGTGAGAGTCCAGTCCATTGTGGATCTAACATAATAGTGTGAGAGTCCAGTCCATAGTGGATCTAACATAATAGTGTGAGAGTCCAGTCCATAGTGGATCTAACATAATAGTGTGAGAGTCCAGTCCATAGTGGATCTAACATAATAGTGTGAGAGTCCAGTCCATCGTGGATCCAACATAATAGTGAGAGTCCAGTCCATAGTGGATCTAACATAATAGTGTGAGAGTCCAGTCCATAGTGGATCTAACATAATAGTGTGAGAGTCCAGTCCATAGTGGATCTAACATAAGAGTGTGAGAGTCCAGTCCATAGTGGATCTAACATAATAGTGAGAGTCCAGTCCATAGTGGATCTAACATAATAGTGTGAGAGTCCAGTCCATAGTGGATCTAGCATAATAGTGTGAGAGTCCAGTCCATTGTGGATCTAACATAATAGTGTGAGAGTCCAGTCCATAGTGGATCTAACATAATAGTGTGAGAGTCCAGTCCATAGTGGATCTAACATAATAGTGTGAGAGTCCAGTCCATAGTGGATCTAACATAAGAGTGTGAGAGTCCAGTCCATAGTGGATCTAACATAATAGTGTGAGTCCAGTCCATAGTGGATCTAACATAATAGTGTGAGAGTCCAGTCCATAGTGGATCTAACATAATAGTGAGAGTCCAGTCCATAGTGGATCTAACATAATAGTGAGAGTCCAGTCCATAGTGGATCTAACATAATAGTGAGAGTCCAGTCCATAGTGGATCTAACATAATAGTGTGAGAGTCCAGTCCATAGTGGATCTAACATAAGAGTGTGAGAGTCCAGTCCATAGTGGATCTAACATAATAGTGTGAGTCCAGTCCATAGTAGATCTAACATAATAGTGTGAGAGTCCAGTCCATAGTGGATCTAACATAATAGTGTGAGAGTCCAGTCCATAGTGGATCTAACATAATAGTGTGAGAGTCCAGTCCATAGTGGATCTAACATAATAGTGTGAGAGTCCAGTCCATAGTGGATCTAACATAATAGTGTGAGAGTCCAGTCCATAGTGGATCTAACATAATAGTGTGAGAGTCCAGTCCATAGTGGATCTAACATAATAGTGTGAGAGTCCAGTCCATCGTGGATCTAACATAATAGTGAGAGTCCAGTCCATAGTGGATCTAACATAATAGTGTGAGAGTCCAGTCCATAGTGGATCTAGCATAATAGTGTGAGAGTCCAGTCCATTGTGGATCTAACATAATAGTGTGAGAGTCCAGTCCATAGTGGATCTAACATAATAGTGTGAGAGTCCAGTCCATAGTGGATCTAACATAAGAGTGTGAGAGTCCAGTCCATAGTGGATCTAACATAATAGTGTGAGTCCAGTCCATAGTAGATCTAACATAATAGTGTGAGAGTCCAGTCCATAGTGGATCTAACATAATAGTGTGAGTCCAGTCCATAGTGGATCTAACATAATAGTGTGAGAGTCCAGTCCATAGTGGATCTAACATAATAGTGTGAGAGTCCAGTCCATAGTGGATCTAACATAATAGTGTGAGAGTCCAGTCCATAGTGGATCTAACATAATAGTGTGAGAGTCCAGTCCATAGTGGATCTAACATAAGAGTGTGAGAGTCCAGTCCATAGTGGATCTAACATAATAGTGTGAGAGTCCAGTCCATAGTGGATCTAACATAAGAGTGTGAGAGTCCAGTCCATAGTGGATCTAACATAATAGTGTGAGTCCAGTCCATAGTAGATCTAACATAATAGTGTGAGAGTCCAGTCCATAGTGGATCTAACATAATAGTGTAAGTCCAGTCCATAGTGGATCTAACATAATAGTGTGAGAGTCCAGTCCATAGTGGATCTAACATAAGAGTGTGAGAGTCCAGTCCATAGTGGATCTAACATAAGAGTGTGAGAGTCCAGTCCATAGTGGATCTAACATAATAGTGAGAGTCCATTCCATAGTGGGGCCAGCAGGAGACCATCCCGAGCGGAGACGGGTCAGCAGCGCAGAGATGTCTGCAACTGTCATGTGCCAGAGACAAGGTTTGGTCACCAAGGTGACACAACGATAGTGAAATGGATGAAGGAGGTGGGATTCGAACCAGCAACCCTGTGGTTCTTGGACAACTGCTATACCTCCTAAGCCATGTCGACCCAATTTCAAAATCAACCCGCTAATTAGGGATGTCCCGATCCGATATTTGGATCGGATCGGCTGCCGATATTTGCCAAAAAATGTGTATCGGCAAGGCATGGGAAAATGCCGATCCAGATCCAGTTTTAAAAAATCTCCGGTCCGTGTTTTCCAACGCACCGAATTAAATAATACATTCCACTTTTCTGCTGCTCCGTAATTTCCGTTCCGCATTTTCCAGCACACCTTCAACACATCCACAGGTCTGTGAATTCTCACGCAGTTGCTTTTAGCTGCTGGCATTACACGACAGGCTCTTCTCACTCTTTCCTGTGTCTCCCTCTCACAGACAGCAAGCGCACCTTCTTACACACGTCACATACTGTCACGTCATACGTCACATACGTATACGTCCTCCCCGAGCAGAGAGGTAGCAGCATGGCTGACGTTAGCTGTGATGCTAGCGCAGCCGTGCGAGCAACGCTCCCTCTAAGGTGCTCGCCTGTGCAATTGCGCACTATTTAAGCGTCATCTGCGCATAGCAAATCTATGCCACGCACAAAATCAAATAAAAAAATAAGCGCATAACAATTTTCGACACACGGACACGACAGAGAAAGCAGTTTTCGTCATCATTGTTCAAATATTGTGACGTCTGTCGAGACGCTTATCTCCATTCGGTGCCACACGTCCACACCATCAAAATGCCGAGGCAAAAATTTCCAGATCAACACCGTATGAAAAAATTTGTGATTTTTTTAGTTGTGATTTCCTTCTCTGCATGAAAGTTTAAAAGTAGCATATATTAATGCAGTATGAAGAAGAATGTTTTAATGTAGACATGCAACCGTTGAAAGAAAATGTTGAAAATCAAGACTACATTTCCTGCAAATGGGTGCATTTCTACCCTATATTTTAACTTTAGATTTATTCTCATATCAAACTCTTTTGGCTGTCTTTTTGACACTTACATCCGGCGCCCCCCTCCACACCCTGGATTATAAATAATGTAAATAATTCAATGTGATTATCTTGTGTGATGACTGTATTATGATGATAGTATATATCTGATAGTATATATCTGTATCATGAATCAATTTAAGTGGACCCCGACTTAAACAAGTTGAAAAACTTATTGGGGTGTTACCATTTAGTGGTCAATTGTACGGAATATGTACTTCACTGTGCAACCTACTAATAAAAGTCTCAATCAATCAATCAAAACACATAGAATCATCATACTGCTGTGATTATATGCATCAAGTGTTCATTCAAGGCTAAGGCAAAATATCGAGATATATATTGTGTATCGCAATATGGCCTTAAAATATCGCAATATTAAAAAAAGGCCATGTCGCCCAGCCCTAGTTTCAATGATGCCATTTCTGTTTGTCATGTATAATTTTGTCTATTTTGTGTTTATCCTTGAATAAACAGGTCAGTTTCTTGTTACCAACCATTGTGTATTATTCAAACTCCCCTAATTCAGCTGGCTAGTTGTTATCAAGAGTACTAAAACCCTTTTCAACATGATTCTGACAACTAAGTAGGCTAAATAACTTTAAACTTTAATACATGCTCGGATAGGCCAGTATCGGTCAGTATCGGTATGGGACAGTATCGGTATCGGATCGGAAATGCAAAAACAATATCGGTATCGGATCGGAAGTGCAAAAACCTGGATCGGGACATCCCTACCGCTAATATACAGGGTATAGTTCGGGTACAGTTGTAGTTCGTAGCATTAAGCTTCTGCTTGAATTTTTGACCACTCCTCTTGACAAAATTGGTGCAGTTCAGCTAAATCTGTTGGCTTTCTGACATGGACTTGTTTCCTCAGCATTGTCCACATGTTACTTGTGATTTAGGGCTATATAAATAAACATTGATTGATTGATTTAAGTCAGGACTTTGGGAAGGACATTCTAAAACCTTAATTTAAACCCGATTTAGCCATTCCTTCACCACTTTTGACGTGTGTTTGGGGTAATTGTCCTGTTGGAACACCCAACTGCGCCCGAGACCCAACCTCCGGGCTGATGATTTTGGAGTGGAGTGATTTTTGTTTCATTTGTGTTAGAATAATTATGTGTAAGTTATCACACAACTTCCATCCATCCATCCATCCATCCATTTTCTACCGCTTATTCCCTTTTTGGGGTCGCGGGGGGCGCTGGAGCCTATCTCAGCTACAATCGGGCGGAAGGCGGCGTACACCCTGGACAAGTCGCCACCTCATCACACAACTTTAATATGCTTAAAGTCAGTTGCTATAGTTATTAGCTATTGTGCTCAAGCTGTACTTTTTCTATCTGTGCAAGGACAAAACTTCTTGTCTGAGGGGTGGCCCCAGCCGCAGATGTTATCTTTGTTTTAGCCCGCTAACAGCCAAGGACTTCAAGGACCTCAACGGAGATAAGACGACAGCACGCAGACGAAGCAGAGACAAGGCGAAATCACAAGGCCCCCAGCACATTCCGTCACGTATTGTGCGTACTGGAGCGGCTTTGCATGATATGTGTGACCACTCCTTTTAGAGGCGGCCTCAGTGATGTTGACTGTGGAACTCCTGAATAAATAGTACGAACACCTCAGTGACCGTCAAAAAGGCACAGCAGAGACTTTACTTTCTGAGACTCCTCACAAAAACTGCTTGTGTCCTTCTATCGCTGCTCAATAGAGAGTGTGCTGACATACTGCATGTGTGTGTGGTATGCCAGCTGCACGGCAGCAGAGAGAAATGCACTTCAGAGGGTCATAAAAAACTGTCATGAAGATCACTGGCTGCTCTCACCCCTCCCGAGATGAACTGTACAGTGCCAGATGCCTCAAAAAGGCCCAAAACATCATAAGGGACCCATCTCACCCCGGAAATAAACTTTTTGAACTGCTGCCCTCGGGCAGGAGATACAGGACAATGAAATGCCGGACAAACAGACTCAAGAACACTTTTTACCCGAGAGCAATAGTGTCGCTGAACACAAGACGACAATAATGACTGTGCATGTGAGCTGTGTGCTTGCTATTTTTATGCATTTTGATCTATTTATCTATGTTTTTATGGTTTTATGTGTTTGCACTAAATTAGTTTTGATTACAATTTCGTTGTACAATGACAATAAAGATATATTCTATTCTATTCTGAATAAATAGAGGGACGCGGGAGCTGTACCTTAGAGCGTAGGGCGAGACTGTGACTAAGTGTGCAGCTCCATGCGTTCTCCTCATGAGCTAAATTGAACTCTGTCTCTGCATGGTTCCTTGCTTCTTGTCTGATTAATAGATGTCATCAGTGTTTGAACCTGACATCTTCGACATCACATGGACAAAGATAAGACCTTCTGGAGGAAACTTCTGTGGTCAGATGAAACAAAAATGGAGCTGTTTGGTCACAATACCCAGCAATATGTTTGGAGGAGAAAAGGTTGAGGCTTTTAATCCCAGGAACACAATTCTTACCGTCAAGCATGGTGGTGGTAGTATTATTGCTGCCAATGGAACTGGTGCTTTACAGAGAGTAAATGGGACAATGAAAAAGGAGGATTACCCCCAAATTCTTCAGGACAAGCTAAAATCATCAGCCCGGAGGTTGGGTCTTGGGCGCAGTTGGGTGTTCCAACAGGACAATGGCCCCAAACACACGTCAAAAGTGGTAAATACATGTAAGCAGGTATTAACATTGCTGTTAATGTCTAAAATGGAAGAAGATATACATATCTAAACACATATATACAAATAATATGGCTCCTATGAAGCCAGAACAATGTTTAATGTTTCCTCTGCCAGGAAAATACATTTTAGGTATTAAAAGAAATACAACTTGGTTAAAAGACCTAATGTGTGTATAAGTACTTTTTAAGCACATTCGACAATACCGTGATAACAATGGTAACCGTGATCATTTTGGTCACAATAACTTTATTTAGCCATTTTATTTATTGTTTTGGTTGTGTATATTTGAGGGTCCTTTATCCCCCCTTAACAGCGACAGAACCTTTTTAATTGCTTTTGGTTGCGTTTTGTATTCAAGTGCAAAGTTTTGCTAACAGACTACGGAACTTTCCTCCAGAAGGTCTTATCTTTGTCCATGTGATGTCAGATGAAAGAAAAATGGAGCTGTTTGGCCACAAAACCCAGCAATATGTTTAGAGGAGAAAAGGTGAGGCCTTTAATCCCAGGAACACCAAACCTACCGTCAAGCATGGTGGTGGTAGTATTATGCTCTGGGCCTTTTTTGCTGCCAATGGAACTGCTGCTTTACAGAGAGTAAATGGGACAATGAAAAAGGAGGATTACCTCCAAATTCAACCTAAAATCATCAGCCTGGAGGTTGGGTCTTGGGCGCAGTTGGGTGTTCCAACAGGACAATGACCCCAAACACACGTCAAAAGTGGTAAAGGAATGGCTAAATCAGGCTAGAATGAAGGTTTTAGAATGGCCTTTTCCAAAGTCCTGACTTAAACAAGTGGACAATGCTGAAGAAACAAGTCCATGTCAGAAAACCAACAAATTTAGCTGAACCGCACCAATTTTGTCAAGAGGAGTGGTCAAAAATTCAAGCAGAAGCTTGTGTATGGCTACTGTCGGAGGAAGCTATTTACATATATCCGAATTTAAGTTGTACTTCTTTTATTTCATAGTCATATTTGAAAACAGCTCGTGTTTTCCATTTCTTCTCTTGCTGCTTTGTCTGCAAGTAAACTGTGTGTGTTAACCTTGAGTTCTTTGGAATGTATTATGGCTAGGGAGGGGGAAGGAAAGAGGGGTTTTTGGCGTTGGAAAGACGCGCAATAGAATGTTCTATGGTTAGACTGGTCTCAAAAAGTATATTTGCAAAGCTTTGAAAATATACAACAAAATACCTATTCTGTCTCTGGTGGTTTTTCAACTCAGCTTTAAGTGTCGTAAAGAGCTTGGGAGCGAATTGTGACTTGAATTCCCTGGGAGGAACAACTGGTCCAGAACGCAACACTACCAAAAAGCGCCTTATTGCAGGTAATCTTGCCAAGGGACATGTAAGCAAATATTAACATTGCTGTATGTATACTTTTGACGGTTGAATAATCAAAAGCAGAAAAGTACTCACCATCGTCGTCTGTTGCTTGTGAGCAGATTTCTGCTTCGTCCCATTCGTAGTTCTCATCAACCGAGGCCTTTCTGCTGGTGAGAGTGCAGCACATCATTTCAGACCCAATTTAAAATGATGCCCAATACTAAATAAAACATACACAATCCATGCCTATGAGTATAAAGGCCCTCCGAGGAAAACAAACATCAAGTCCAGTGAACAGCCAGAGTGTCAATTAGAGTTGAAATATGGTTCTTTTGATGAAGTTGTGCATATGCCTTATTGATTATTTGAGGCAAACCTATATAAGAAATAAAGACTGGAGTTTCAACTAGAAATACATCCAGACCGCATGCGGCTCTTTAGTGCCGCCCTAGTGGCTCCCTGGAGCACTTTGAAAAAAAGATTGAAAATGGAAAAAGATGGTGGAAAAATAATGTTTTTGTTTCAGTATGTGACACAAACATGACACGAACCTTTCCAATTGTTAGAACTACCACTGTTTAATATGTTTGTGTGTATGCTTCACTGTTGTGACTATTTGGTGGTGAACATCGTTTTGTCCTACTAATTTCGGCGGTTCTTGAACTCACCATAGTGTAGACTGTGACGCAACAGTTTGTTTACATGTAAAATCTTCCACTCCTTCTTTGTCTCATGTTGTCCACCAAACGTTTTAGACTGTGCGTGAACTTTGTTGCTGTTACTGACTGAATGAGTTGAAATGGTCGGTGTTGGAATTTTTCAAATCGGCCGAGAAATGTTGAATTAGCAACATGTTGAATTGAGAAATGGTATTACCGAATTCCTGGAATTTCGGGGAAAACCGGGAATTTTTCCAGTTCAAATAAATTCCATGTCCTAAATAAAAGGAATGTTTTGACGGTGGAACGGTTGAAATGGGTTGAAAAATGTGGAAGAAGTAGTCGCCAGAAAGAAGGGTGGAAATAGGGCTTTGGAAAACCCGGAATTCTGGAAAACCCTGGAATATTTTTGAACTTGGAAAAAGAATAATTCGAATTTTCAGGATGGTGAAATGTGTTGAAAGCGGAGTGGTTTGAATAGGTTGAAAAATGTGAAAATGGTGGAAGTTTGAAAAATGGCCAATTCATTTTGAATGGGATAAAAATGTCCCAGGAAACCTGGAATTTTGGGAAATCTGGAAATATTAGGAATGGGTCAAGGGAAAGCCCGTGATTCCCGAATAGGCTGAAAAGTTTGAAGTTGGAACGGTTTGAATCGGATAATAAAAAATGTTTTGTTCACCAAACGTTTTATGCTGTGCGGGAACTTTGTTGCTGTTACTGACTGAATGAGTTGAAATGGTCGGTGTTGAAATTTTTCAAATAGGTCGAGAAATGTTAAATTAGCAACATGTTGAATTGAGAAATGGCATTACCGAATTCCTGGAATTTCGGGGAAAACCGGGAATTTTTCCAGTTCAAATAAATTCCATGTCCTAAATAAAAGGAATGTTTTGACGGTGGAACGGTTGAAATGGGTTGAAAAATGTGGAAGGAGTAGTCGCCAGAAAGAAGGGTGGAAATAGGGCTTTGGAAAACCAGGAAGTCCGGAAAACCCTGGAATATTTTTGAACTTGGAAAAAGAATAGTTCGAATTTCCAGGATGGTGGAATGTGTTGAAGGCGGAGTGGTTTGAATAGGTTGAAAAATGTGAAAATGGTGGAAGTTTGAAAAATGGCCAATTCATTTTGAATGGGATAAAAATGTCCCAGGAAACCTGGAATTCTGGGAAATCTGGAAATATTTGGAATGGGTCAAGGGAAAGCCCGTGATTCCCAAATAGGCTGAAAAGTTTGAAGTTGGAACGGTTTGAATCGGATAAAAAAAATGTTTTGTCCACCAAACGTTTTATGCTGTGCGTGAACTTTGTTGCTGTTACTGACTAAATGAGTTGAAATGGTCGGTGTTGGAATTTTTCAAATCGGCCGAGAAATGTGGAATTAGCAACATGTTGAATTGAGAAATGGTATTACAGAATTCCTGGAATTTCGGGGAAAAACCGGGAATTTTTTTCAGTTCAAATATATTCCATGTCCTAAATAAAAGGAATGTTTTGACGGTGGAACGGTTGAAATGGGTTAAAAAATGTGGAAGGAGTAGTCGCCAGAAAGAAGGGTGGAAATAGGGCTTTGGAAAACCCGGAATTCTGGAAAACCCTGGAATATTTTTGAACTTGGAAAAATAATAATTCGAATTTCCAGGATGGTGGAATGTATTGAAAGCGGAGTGGTTT
This sequence comes from Nerophis lumbriciformis, assembly GCF_033978685.3. Classification (NCBI taxonomy): domain Eukaryota; kingdom Metazoa; phylum Chordata; class Actinopteri; order Syngnathiformes; family Syngnathidae; genus Nerophis; species Nerophis lumbriciformis. The sequence continues at coordinate 38,607,116 of NC_084567.2, forward strand.
GGATAGGTTGAAAAATGTGAAAATGGTGGAAGTTTGAAAAATGGCCAATTCATTTTGAATGGGATAAAAATGTCCCAGGAAACCTGGAATTCTGGGAAATCTGGAAATATTTGGAATGGGTCAAGGGAACGCCCGTGATTCCCGAATAGGCTGAAAAGTTTGAAGTTGGAACGGTTTGAATCGGATAAAAAAATGTTTTGTCCACCAAACGTTTTATGCTGTGCGTGAACTTTGTTGCTGTTACTGACTAAATGAGTTGAAATGGTCGGTGTTGAAATTTTTCAAATCGGTCGAGAAATGTTAAATTAGCAACATGTTGAATTGAGAAATGGCATTACCGAATTCCTGGAATTTCGGGGAAAACCGGGAATTTTTCCAATTCAAATAAATTCCATGTCCTAAATAAAAGGAATGTTTTGACGGTGGAACGGTTGAAATGGGTTGAAAAATGTGGAAGGAGTAGTCGCCAGAAAGAAGGGTGGAAATAGGGCTTTGGAAAACCAGGAATTCCGGAAAACCCTGGAATATTTTTTAACTTGGAAAAAGAATAGTTCGAATTTCCAGGATGGTGGAATGTGTTGAAAGCGGAGTGGTTTGAATAGGTTGAAAAATGTGAAAATGGTGGAAGTTTGAAAAATGGCCAATTCATTTTGAATGGGATAAAAATGTCCCAGGAAACCTGGAATTCTGGGAAATCTGGAAATATTTGGAATGGGTCAAGGGAAAGCCCGTGATTCCCAAATAGGCTGAAAAGTTTGAAGTTGGAACGGTTTGAATCGGATAAAAAAAATGTTTTGTCCACCAAACGTTTTATGCTGTGCGTGAACTTTGTTGCTGTTACTGACTAAATGAGTTGAAATGGTCGGTGTTGGAATTTTTCAAATCGGCCGAGAAATGTGGAATTAGCAACATGTTGAATTGAGAAATGGTATTACAGAATTCCTGGAATTTCGGGGAAAAACCGGGAATTTTTTTCAGTTCAAATATATTCCATGTCCTAAATAAAAGGAATGTTTTGACGGTGGAACGGTTGAAATGGGTTAAAAAATGTGGAAGGAGTAGTCGCCAGAAAGAAGGGTGGAAATAGGGCTTTGGAAAACCCGGAATTCTGGAAAACCCTGGAATATTTTTGAACTTGGAAAAATAATAATTCGAATTTCCAGGATGGTGGAATGTATTGAAAGCGGAGTGGTTTGGATAGGTTGAAAAATGTGAAAATGGTGGAAGTTTGAAAAATGGCCAATTCATTTTGAATGGGATAAAAATGTCCCAGGAAACCTGGAATTCTGGGAAATCTGGAAATATTTGGAATGGGTCAAGGGAACGCCCGTGATTCCCGAATAGGCTGAAAAGTTTGAAGTTGGAACGGTTTGAATCGGATAAAAAAATGTTTTGTCCACCAAACGTTTTATGCTGTGCGTGAACTTTGTTGCTGTTACTGACTAAATGAGTTGAAATGGTCGGTGTTGAAATTTTTCAAATCGGTCGAGAAATGTTAAATTAGCAACATGTTGAATTGAGAAATGGCATTACCGAATTCCTGGAATTTCGGGGAAAACCGGGAATTTTTCCAATTCAAATAAATTCCATGTCCTAAATAAAAGGAATGTTTTGACGGTGGAACGGTTGAAATGGGTTGAAAAATGTGGAAGGAGTAGTCGCCAGAAAGAAGGGTGGAAATAGGGCTTTGGAAAACCAGGAATTCCGGAAAACCCTGGAATATTTTTTAACTTGGAAAAAGAATAGTTCGAATTTCCAGGATGGTGGAATGTGTTGAAAGCGGAGTGGTTTGAATAGGTTGAAAAATGTGAAAATGGTGGAAGTTTGAAAAATGGCCAATTCATTTTGAATGGGATAAAAATGTCCCAGGAAACCTGGAATTCTGGGAAATCTGGAAATATTTGGAATGGGTCAAGGGAAAGCCTGTGATTCCCGAATAGGCTGAAAAGTTTGAAGTTGGAACGGTTTGAATCGGATAAAAACAATGTTTTGTCCACCAAACGTTTTATGCTGTGCGTGAACTTTGTTGATGTTATTGACTTGTTGGAGTGCTAATCAGGCATATTTGGTCAGTGCATGACTGCAAGCTAATCAATGCTAACATGCTATAAATAAGCTAGCTGTATGTACATATTGCATCATTATGCCTCATTTGTAGGTATATTTGAGCTCAATTAATATCCTTTACTTGTATCCTCTTTGTATATAATTTAGTTTTGTATGTGTCATGACACATTATCTGTATGTAATATTGGCTGCATTTCTGATAGTTGTGTGCCATGTTGTTCCAGACCACAGCAAACAAAGATTGTAATAAATATATTAAAAGAAGACAGCCTGCCGTTTCCTTTAACTTGGACACACACATCTTTACCTTTGGCCATTTAAAGCCAGTCATTTCCAGGAGTAATCTCACCTTCTGAGTAGCCTAATGGTTTCTAATGTTGTAAAAATGTGTAGAATAAAAACTAAATTTCAACATTTCTGTCAACAAAGATTTGCTCCAGCCTGCAACACATTCATTTTGATAGTAGGCTATTATAGCTAATATAGACACTTACGTCATGTGTTGCCTTCATTATAACATTTATATACGGCATTTATTTTTTTAATTTTGTATTTTTGGTCCAATATGGCTCTTTCAACGTTTTGGGTTGCCGACCCCTGATCTAGACAAACCTTTTGTTTCGATCTTTTTTGTATTCAATTCTTATTGAAAACCTATAAATGTACATTATGCCATTTAAACATATATATATATATATATATATATATATATATATATATATATATATATGTGTGGGAAAAAAATCACAAGACTATTTCATCTCTACAGGCCTGTTTCATGAGGGGGGGTACCCTCAATCATCAGGAGATTTTAATGGGAGCATTCGCATACCATGGTTTATATAGGGCACAGAGTGGGTGGGTACAGGCGCGCGTAGGGGCGTGGTGATTGGCTCATGTGTTACCTAGGAGGTGTTTCCGTCTATGGCGGCATGCTGTTACAATTTCGCTGCGCTTGTTGAGGGATGACAGGTCTGGACGGTAAATAATAAACAGTTTCTCTTTCAAGCATAGGTTGCATCTTTTATTACCACTATTGTAAGGTGTGCTGGATGCAAGGATTTGCCATGTTATTGAATATTCAACATTATTGTCTTTGAGGTCCCAAATGTGTTTTTGGGACCTCAAAGACAATAATGTTGAATATTCAATAACATGGCAAATTCTTGCATCCAGCACACCTTTTGTCATTATTGTCTTTGAGGTCCCAAATGTGTTTTTGGGACCTCAAAGACAATCATGTTGAATATTCAATAACATGGCAAATTCTTGCATCCAGCACACCTTACAATAGTGGTAATAAAAGATGCAACCTATGCTTGAAAGAGAAACTGTTTATTATTTACCGTCCAGACCTGTCATCCCTCAACAAGCGCAGCGAAATTGTAACAACATGCCGCCATAGACGGAAACACCTCCTAGGTAACACATGAGCCAATCACCACGCCCCTACACCAGCCTGTACCCACCCACTCTGTGCCCTATATAAACCATGGTATGCGAATGCTCCCATTAAAATCTCCTGATGATTGAGGGTACCCCCCCTCATGAAACAGGCCTGTAGAGATGAAATAGTCTTGTGATTTTTTTCCCACACATACATATATTGCGCTCTACTACGGTATCGAGCACTATTTTTTGGATAACCTTATTAAGACATATATATATATATATATATATATATAACTAGCATATATTCAGCCACTTTTGTCTCCCTATTTCTATCCATCTATTATTATCTCGTAATACCTTTGGCGACGTTCCATTTGGAGACTGTATTTGTCGACTGCCCCCGCCTGACCCGCTTCCCGCTCGGTTTCATGTGAGCTGGTGAGGTTTGTCGACAAACGACACAGTGACGAGCGTCCATTAGCAGGCTCCATGCTCCCTCGGCCGCTGCTTGCAAAACTACTGTAGTTGCTCTCGCCCTCAGGAACGCCCTCGTAGACGTCTGCGTCCAACTCCTGGGCTTCTGGATTATTGTCTGGCTCGAAACAGCCGGAATATTCCTTGGTGCCCTCTAAGTAACCCATTGCCTTTTGCATGGCTTCCTGGTAGGCAGCTGGCCATTTGGCAACATTCGAAAAAACAGAGGCTTTTCTTCTTGTCTTGTGGTCGTCTAGAAGGATGGGATTCTGTACGGGCCTCGGTGGACTCCTCCTGGGGGGCGAATGATAGGTACTTTGGATGTTTGTAGAATATTTGCTGGTGTATGAGCCCTGGTGGTCTGTGCATAAAGGTTCTGGATGACGAGGGCGGGGAACTGAGAGCTTTTCTTGGCTTAGAGATTCTATCCACGCATCAGGGGTTAGGAAAGCTGTTTCCTGTTGTCTTCTGGAGTCTAAACTTTGTTGCTTGGTGTCCCAAGGTTTAGACCCTTGGCTTACAACTCTACGTAGCTCTGGCTTTGAGGATTTATCGCAGTAATGGAAACTTGTGCTCCTCCTCATTTCTTCAAACTGACCTCTGCGAGGCAGAGATGAGGCGATTGAGGCGGCTCGTGCAGGCTCGGTCGCGTCGTTGAACTCTGGCTCGTCCACACTCATCTCAATACCTACATCCCGCTCAGTTGGCTCCGGGAATTCTTCCTCCTCTTCTCTGTTTAGTCTCCTCGCCTCAGGGGAAAGTACATGTGTCTGCATTTCTAAGGAGGAGGATGCAAGGAAATTATCATAGCCCTGTGGTAATTCCTGTACTCTTTCATGGCTCTGTGTTGGAGAGAGATGTGGAGGAGGTAATCCGCCTTTGAAAGAATGGTCTGCTCCCTCACATACGAGTGGGATCTGTCCGGTTGAGGAAGGAGTGGGATGTTGGTTACCGCGATTTAAATAAAACGGATTTGGAGGAATGGAAGGACTGAAAGAGGTCTCGTGAACAGACGATGACAAGCAAGGACTTGCAAAACTCTCTCTGTATCTTGGAGGGTGTCTGGATGGCAAGGTGCTGCTCTTAAATTCCCCAACAGACGCATAACCATCATTATCTCCCTTCTCTGATTCCGGCTTCCCTATGTCCGTTTCGCCATAAGAGACTCTGTACAGCGAGTATTTCTCCAGTTCCCTCGCCAGCTCCTCCCTCTCCTGAGCCAATTTCAAGCAGCGACTGAGGTTTCCCTTCTCTCGCTCGTGTTCCATCTGGAGAACCAGAGCGCTGGCTGTTGTCGAAGGCTGGCAGAGGCCTGAGCGGATATGTGGCAGCACTGGGAATGTTGGCGATAGCGCTCTTTTGTGAAAAACACTGGCCAAACTACTGTTTGAGCACATGCTGTTCAGGTCGGCAAAGCCATTGTATATTCCTTTGTGATCAACGACATCAGAGGCTTGCCTCGCGTTGGTTTCAGCTCGTTTGAAAGGCGGGAGATCCACCGAAAGAACGAACGGTGGATTTGTACGGTCTTGCTGCTCTAAGGATAATGATCCAGGTGTGTTATATTTCAGACTTTTCTTGCCGTCCGTGTCGAACGGAAGCATGACAAAGCGCCCATCCGGACCTCTTGAGATCATCTCAACCGAAGGGGTGACGGGACGAGACGATTTAGAACATTTGAAACGATCCAGGCTCCTCGCGTGGTTCGAGTACAACTGCTGCTTGTGATTGCGAATCTCGTTGTTGAAGGAGGAGCAATCTGCCTGCGAGGAGGAGGAAGAAATAGTAGAGGAAGTGGTGGGTCGGGGGACACCGGCTGGAAGTAGGCTTTTCTTCAACACACTGTCTGGACTGCTGGAGACTGGCATCTTTCTACGAGTGTGAGCAGGGATGAGAGGTGGGGAAAACAATTGTTAGAAAAGGTGCAGGTGTTAGATATATACTGAGAAAATAACAGGAAGCATGAGAGAACAGAGTTAGTAACAGCAATAATTGGGGAAAAAATAGGGATGTCCAATATGGGCTTTCTTATCGATATCCAGTATCAAACAATACTGATGTACAGTCCAGGCCAAAAGTTTGGACACACCTTCTCATTCAATACGTTTTCTTTATTTTCATGACTATTCACATTGTCATCGGTGGTCACTCGAAGCGAGTATGACAATCCTCCTGGTAGGGGGGTATCCCTTTATGGAGGATGCCTGTGCGTGACTTTGTTTAACATGGGGAGACTGGTGCACAGACAGTCACCACACAATCAGGGTCCAGTGGCATGGAGTCCAAGACGACTGGGGACCCTTTTCTGCTGCAGCCTTCATCCGCCATCCAGCCGTTGTGCCGCTCCATAGGGTTAGCAATCATCCTCCGCCTGTTCCACCGTTGAGGTCTTGGGTTGTTATTTCCCCATAACTGGGCCCATATGGCCCAAATTCGTTGTGGTGGTTCTTACATTTACCGTCTTCCGCCTGCTCCGCCGTTGAGGTCTTCACCGTATCCCTGGCTAGGGGGCAGTCAGGTACTAGGCCTTTGCCAAGGGCCACCTGGGGTAACAGTAGTAAAGGGGTTAACCTCCTAGTGCCCCAAGACCCCTTAGAGGAGCCTCCACTGCCGGATGCACTTTAACGTCATGCCCAGGACACAATTGACATTGTAGATTGTCACTGAAGGCATCAAAACTATGCATGAACACATGTGGAGTTATGTACTTAACAAAAAACAGGTGAAATAACTGAAAACTTCTAGTTTCTTCAAAAAAGCCACCCTTTGCTCTGATTACTTTTTCGCACACTCTTGGCATTCTCTCGATGAGCTTCAAGAGGTATTGATTGATTGATTGAAACTTGTATTAGTAGATTGCATAGTACAGTACCTATTCCGTACAATTGACCACTAAATGGTAACACCCCAATACGTTTTTCAACTTGTTTAAGTCGGGGTTCACGTTAATCAATTCATGGTAGTCACCTGAAATGGTTTTTTCACTTCACAGGTGTGCTTAAAGCTCATGGAGAGAATCCCGAGAGTGTGCAAAGCAGTGATCAGAGCAACGGGTGGCTATTTTGAAGAAACTAGAATAGAAAACATGTTTTCAGTTATTTTCACCTTGTTTTGTTAACTCTATTGATGCCTTCAGTGACAATCTACAATGTAAATAGTCATGAAAATAAAGACAATTGAATGAGAAGGTGTGTCCAAACTTTTGGCCTGTACACATTATAATTTTGTGTGTTAGCTCATGATAGTCATTTGACTTGATTAACCAGAGCCCTGCAATCATTAGGGCCCGCATGGCCCATTGCATAAGGACTCCCTTTGGGAGTCCTTATGCAATGGGACATAAGGACCTATTGAATTTGTAAGGTTTTATTCTTTATTATTATTCTTCCGCACTTTGCAGCTTTGCGCTGTAATTTGACCCCCTTAACATACTTCAAAACTCACCAAATTTAACACACACATCAGGACCTCCAAAAATTGCCTTTTAAGGAAAAAAACGAACCCCAAAATTCAAAATTGCGCTCTAGCGCCCCCTAGAAAGAAAACTGCCTCTAACTCCCAGTAGGAATGTCATAGAGACATGAAACCTATATGTAGGTCTCACTTAGACCTACCTTTCCTTAATTAATTTCCTCGGGCAAAAATCTACAGGAAGTTGGCAATTCCCCCTTCAAGACAAAAAAGTACTAAAAACAGTGACTTTTGCCTCTTTGAGCTGTATTTTGACCCCCTTAACATGCTTCAAAACTCACCAAACTGAACGCACACATCAGGACTGGCAAAAATTGCGATCTAATAAAAAACCTAACCCCAAATCTCAAAATTGTGCTCTACCGCAATTTTTTAATAAAACGCAGAAAAAAACTGCTCCTCGGAAGAAAAAAAATGACAAAACTGCCTGTAACTCCCACTGGGAAGGTCGGAGAGACATGAAACAAAAACCTCTATGTAGGTCTCACTTAGAACTGCATTTCATAAATTGACAACCCCCAGCAAAAATCAACAGGAAGTTTGCTATTCCCCCTTCAAAACAAAATTTTTGTAAAAACCGGTCACCTTTTTGTAAAAACCGGTCACATTATCTCCTCTGAGCGCGTTTGTTGTTTCAGCTTCAAACTAACACAGGAGAGAGATTGAACCCTTCTGATTAAAAGTTGGCGAAAGAGTTTTGATACGTGCTCCGGTTTTGATTTTATGACCCTTCAAAGAACCGCTGCGCTGATGCTGCTGCGCTGCTGTTTTTTTAAGATGGCTGCTTAAAAGCAGGATGCACCAGCGTGCCCACACAATGCAGACTAGGTAGGTACACTAGACAAAAGTATTGGGACACTTACGACTATCACTGGACAAAAGTATTGGGACACTTAAGCCGAAAACTGGACAAAAGTATTGGGACACTTGGGACTACAACTTGACAAAAGTATTGGGACACTTACGACTAAAAGTAGACAACAGTATTGGGAAACTTAGGACTACCACTGGACAAAAGTATTGGGACACTTACACTGGACAAAAGTATTGGGACACTTGGGACTAAAACTTGACAAAAGTATTGGGACACTTAGGACTAGTTACAATTGTATTTTATAATCCAAAGGGCAAACTTAGAAACAATTCCGCCCAGTTTGATACTGCATCGGTTTTGAGAAAAACAAAATATATTATTCTATAACACATTTTTAGGCCAATACCGGCCGGTAATATCGAATAGCCGAAAATATCAGACATCCCTACAAAAAGGGTACGAAAATAGACAACACATTTTGAACTTTTGAAACCATTTTCCAGAGAGCAGAAGGGGAGGAAAAGGTAAGTGTGACTTGTGTAAAGGACACCATTAAAGGGCAGAGTACTTACATTGATGGGGAGCACTTATAGATGGCAGGTGGGGGTTCTGGAAGGGAGGGGGGAGGGGCAACATGGTGTCTAGCTTATTACAGGGTTTAATCAAATTGACCAGGTATTCAAAAACATGTTATCCTAGTACACACGTGTCAAACTCAAGGCCCTGGAAAGCCTGGAAATAATATGTATCAATAAAGTACTGTAACTTTTCTTACTAAATGTATTCTTTCTTTCTATTTTGGGAGGGAAAAAAAATATATGTACTCCATGTAATTGCAAATTATGTTAACTTAAATATTGTCTAATTATGCAAAAATATATTATCAAACCATTTAAAAAATATATATAAATAAATACTAATAATAATGATTTCAAAGCAAGTTATGCATCAAACTGCGCAATGTAAAAGTAGCAATAGATTTAATGGTAACATTGTGAAATTGATTGTGGTTTTTACAGCATTTTTCTCTAAATGAAAAAAACAGTACTTTTATTCGAATAATTGTTTCTAAGTTATCACAAAAACTTTGTGTTACATTGAGTGCCCGGCAAGAAGACAAAAGCTGTTTTTGAAACCTACCAAGAAGAAGGCCAGTAAAACTCCACTGTGTAAGGGGGATGGACCCTCCCTGACCACAGCTGCTTCCAAAGGACAAAGGTGGCAAACAGTTCACAGAAAAGGTTGTAAACAGTTCACAGAAACGGTCAGTTCAAAAAAGAGTTCGGAAAACAGTTCAAAAAGAGGTCCATAAAACGTAAAATAGTTCAAAAAGGAGGTTCAAAAAGAAGTCGTCTGGAAATTGGGCAGATCCTGCTTTCTCTCCACTTTGGGTTAGAACAATATCTTTCTGTTGATTACCATACATGAAAGAAAACAGAAAACCCGTCATGTTACATTGAGTGCCCGGCAAGAAGACAAAAGCTGTTTTTGAAACCTACCAAATAGAAGGCTCGTAAAACTCCACTGTGTAAGGGGGAAAGCCACATGACGGGTTTTCTGTTTTCTTTCATGTATGGTAATCAACAGAAAGATATTGTTCTAACCCAAGGACTTCAAAGCGGAGAGAAGGCAGGATCTGCCCAATTTCCAGACGACCTCTTTTTGAACCTCCTTTTTGAACTATTTTATGGACCTCTTTTTGAACTGTTTTCCAAACTCTTTTTTGAACTGACCGTTTCTGTGAACTGTTTACGACCTTTTCTGTGAACTGTTTGCCACCTTTGTCCTTTGGAAGCAGCTGTGGCCATGTGGTCGGGGAGGGTCCAAAATAAAAGAAGGAGGCGTGCAATCTTTTGGCAGAACGTAATAACAACTGTCCAAGGGTACAGATGTGCACGTTTCTCCTTCACTGAACCACATTGAATTCTGTCTCTGTTTGATTCTTTGCTTCTTGTCTTGTTTAATAGATGTCATCAGTGTTTGAACCTGACAACTTTTTTTTTTTACTGTAATAAACTGTGGTGCTGTTTTGGCATGTACAGTAATACACCGAAACATTTGCAGGGAAAAAACAAATGTAAATTTTACAGTAAAATTCTGGCAACTGAGCTGCTCTTTTTCACCATAAAAACAGCAGTACAGTTTTTCCATTTACAGTAATATACACTACATTTTGAGGTGAAATTATTGCAAATTACCACATTTTTTTTTTTACATTTTAGTTTTTAAAAATCTTCTAATAAAATGCATTTTAAAAAATGGTGTAATAATAGTATTCACTGTTAGAAGCGGCCCTCTGTGGCCAAACATAACTGCGACGTGGCCCTCAGTGAAGTATAACTGGAGTAACTGGAATAAATCTATTTTAGTGAGGTTTAATTTATAAAACTGCGTGTTTTAACTACTTTTGAAGAAACTATCCTATTTATGTTCTTCATCAGTGAGTGCCTGCTTAGTGTCAGACAAGGCGATGGTTTACCGTTCGTCTTCCGGCGGCATAGATTCCTTCTGTGGCTGATGAGGCAGGATCTGCCCAATTTCCAGACGACCTCTTTTTGAACCTCCTTTTTGAACTATTTTACGTTTTATGGACCTCTTTTTGAACTGTTTTCCGAACTCTTTTTTGAACTGACCATTTCTGTGAACTGTTTACGACCTTTTCTGTGAACTGTTTGCCACCTTTGTCCTTTGGAAGCAGCTGTGGCCATGTGGTCGGGGAGGGTCCAAAATAAAAGAAGGAGGCGTGCAATCATTTGACTGACCAAGTATACAGATGTGCACGTTTCTCCTCACTGAACCACATTGAATTCTGTCTCTGTTTCATTCTTTGCTTCTTGTCTTGTTTACTAGATGTCATCAGTGTTTGAATCTGACAACTTTTTTTACTTTAATAAACTGTGGTGCCTTTTTGGGATTTACAGCAATACACCGACAAATGTACAGTTGTTGATTTGCAGTGAAAGAAAAAAAAAAATTGCAGTTTTTTTTATTTACAGTAAAAAAAACTAATGTAAATTTTACAGTAAAATTCTGGCAACTGAGCTGCTTTTTTTCACCATAAAAACAGCAGTACAGTTTTTCCATTTACAGTAATATACACTACGTTTTGAGGTGAAATTATTGCAAATTACCACATTTTTTTTTACATTTTAGTTTTTTAAAATCTTCTAATAAAATGCATTTTAAAAAATGGTGTAATAATAGTATTCACTGTTAGAAGCGGCCCTCTGGGGCCAAACATAACTGCGATGTGGCCCTCAGTGAAGTATAACTGGAGTAACTGGAATAAATCTATTTTAGTGAGGTTTAATTTATAAAACTGCGTGTTTTAACTACTTTTGAAGAAACTATCCTATTTATGTTCTTCATCAGTGAGTGCCTGCTTAGTGTCAGACAAGGCGATGGTTTACCGTTCGTCTTCCGGCGGCGTAGATTCCTTCTGTGGCTGATGAGGCAGGATCTGCCCAATTTCCAGACGACCTCTTTTTGAACCTCCTTTTTGAACTATTTTACGTTTTATGGACCTCTTTTTGAACTGTTTTCCGAACTCTTTTTTGAACTGACCATTTCTGTGAACTGTTTGCCACCTTTGTCCTTTGGAAGCAGCCTTGGCCATGTGGTCGGGGGGAGGGTCCAAAATAAAAGAAGGAGGCGTGCAATCTTTTGGCAGAACGTAATAACACTGTCCAAGGGTACAGATGTGCACATTTCTCCTTCACTGAACCACATTGAATTCTGTCTCTGTTTGATTCTTTGCTTCTTGTCTTGTTTAATAGATGTCATCAGTGTTTGAACCTGACAACTTTTTTTTTACTGTAATAAACTGTGGTGCCGTTTTGGCATTTACAGTAATACACCGAAACATTTGCAGTGAAAAAACAAATGTAAATTTTACAGTAAAATTCTGGCAACTGAGCTGCTTTTTTTCACCATAAAAACAGCAGTACAGTTTTTCCATTTACAGTAATATACACTACATTTTGAGGTGAAATTATTGCAAATTACCACATTTTTTTTTACATTTTAGTTTTTTAAAAATCTTCTAATAAAATGCATTTAAAAAAATGGTGTAATAATAGTATTCACTGTTAGAAGCGGCCCTCTGGGGCCAAACATAACTGCGACGTGGCCCTCAGTGAAGTATAACTGGAGTAACTGGAATAAATCTATTTTAGTGAGGTTTAATTTATAAAACTGCGTGTTTTAACTACTTTTGAAGAAACTATCCTATTTATGTTCTTCATCAGTGAGTGCCTGCTTAGTGTCAGACAAGGCGGTGGTTTACCGTTCGTCTTCCGGCGGCGTAGATTCCTTCTGTGGCTGATGAGGCAGGATCTGCCCAATTTCCAGACGACCTCTTTTTGAACCTCCTTTTTGAACTATTTTACGTTTTATGGACCTCTTTTTGAACTGTTTTCCGAACTCTTTTTTGAACTGACCGTTTCTGTGAACTGTTTACAACCTTTTCTGTGAACTGTTTGCCACCTTTGTCCTTTGGAAGCAGCTGTGGCCATGTGGTCGGGGAGGGTCCAAAATACAAGAAGGAGGCGTGCAATCTTTTGGCAGAACGTAATAACACTGTCCAAGGGTACAGATGTGCACGTTTCTCCTTCACTGAACCACATTGAATTCTGTCTCTGTTTCATTCTTTGCTTCTTGTCTTGTTTAATAGATGTCATCAGTGTTTGAACCTGACAACTTTTTTTTTTTACTGTAATAAACTGTGGTGCCGTTTTGGCATTTACAGTAATACACCGAAACATTTGCAGTGAAAGAGAAAAACTGTAAATTTGCAGTTTTTTTTATTCACAGTAAAAAAACAAATGTACATTTTACAGTACAATTCTGGCAACTGAGCTGCTTTTTTTCCACCATAAAAACAGCAGTACAGTTTTTCCATTTACAGTAATATACACTACATTTTGAGGTGAAATTATTGCAAATTACCACTTTTTTTTTTTAACATTTTAGTTTTTAAAAATCTTCTAATAAAATGCATTTTAAAAAATGGTGTAATAATAGTATTCACTGTTAGAAGCGGCCCTCTGGGGCCAAACATAACTGCGATGTGGCCCTCAGTGAAAACCACCTCTGTCCTAGTAGAACTGAAGTAACTGGAATAAATTCATTTTAGTGAAGTTTAATTTATAAAACTGCGTGTTTTAACTACTTTTGAAGAAACTATCCTATTTATGATGTTCTTCATCAGTGAGTGCCTGCTTAGTGTCAGACGAGGCGGTGGTTTACCGTTCGTCTTCCGGCGGCGTAGATTCCTTCTGTGGCTGATGAGGCAGGCGGACCCCAACAGCAAGACCAGCGCCAAACACATGAAACCAACCCCACCAAGAATGCCGGCCAATAAGGGTTCAGGAGACTCCAGCAGTCTGGATGTCAAAGGGTACATCGCCATACCTGTCACAATATTCACCAGAGATCAATTACATGAGATTCAAAACAGCGAATCTGGACTGCAATCACTTCAAACTAACATTGCAATGCAGTTGAGAAATCCATCCTTAAAAAAATCGTATTGGTCCGTCAAATTTAACAAATTGATGCATGTGTAATCATGTTTTGTCTTAGTCATGTTTTGTTTAGTTATTGGACTCTTTAGTTTCTGGCTTTTCACTCCCTTGTCTTGTTTCCATGATTACCCAATAGTTTCACCTGTTCCACGTTTGGACTCGTTGTGCACTCTTGTTTATCACCATAGCAACCCATTCGTTTTCACCTGTCACGTCACGCACCTGTTTCACGTTTTGAGTCACGCACCTGTTTTCGTTAATCATGTCTGTAGTATTTAAGTTCATTGTTTTCAGTTTGTCTTTCTGGTGACATCCCCACATTTATGCTCTGCACATTTCTGACTCTTTTTTTCATGTCCATGGTTCACGCTGCTCCTTTTTGTCCATGCCAAGTAAGTTTTGTTTATTATTGCCACAGTTAGTGTTTTTTTTTTTGTTGTTCATAGTTTTTGCCTTTGTGCAAGTGTTTGGTTTCATAGTTTGTTCTCCGCCATTGTGCGCGCCTTTTGTTTACTTCCTTGTTTTGTATTTATAGTGTTTAAATAAAAATGTACCTGCATTCCCGTCTCGCCCGAGCCAACTTTCCGTTGCCTTCGAGAAAAACTAAACCCCAGGACCAAGTCATGACACATGTCATTCATTTAAAAAATAAATCATGTATAAACTCAGTTTATACCCCAATTTATTTTGAGCACACATGCTCGTTTACCTCAACAAGGGATGGTTACCGAGAAAAGACCTGGGCAAATCAAGGCCCAGGGGCCACATTCGGCCCGTTAAGCTTTTCAATCTGGCCCGCCGGACATTCCCAAATAATTTTTTTTAGATTTTTAAGATGGAAAGTGTAGCCGCCATTATGATGTGCAGTGATGTTTTCTACACTGCAAAAACTGAAATCTAAGTTCCGTATTTTTCGGACTATAAGTCGCAGTTTTTTTTCATAGTTTGGCCGAGCTCCAGTACGATTTATATATGTTTTTTTCCTTCTTTATTAAGCATTTTCGGCAGGTGCGACTTATACTTCGGTGCGACTTATACTCCGAAAAATACGGTAAGATGAAATATCTCAAATAAGGGTGATATTTGATTATTTTCTGTCTTATAAGATAATTCTTCTCTCTAAGCAGATTTTATGTTAGAGTGTTTTACTTGTTTTAAGTGTTTTGGTCCTAAATGATCTCAGTAAGATATTACAGCTTGTTGGTGAGATGTGATGACCTATATCATACTTGCCAACCTTGAGACCTCCGATTTCGGGAGGTGGGGGGAGGGGGGTGGGGATGGGCGGGGTCGGGGTGGGACGGGGGCGTGGCTGGGGCGTGGTTGGGGGCGTGGCTAAAAGGGGAGGAGTATATTTACAGCTAGAATTCACCAAGTCAAGTATTTCAGATATATATACATAAGAAATACTTGACGTTCAGTGAATTCTAGCTATATATATATATATATATATATATATATATTTATATATATATATATATATATATATATATATATATTTATTTATTTTATTATATGTATATATATATATATATATACATATATATATATATATATTTATTTTATTATATGTATATATATATATATATATATATATATATACGTATATATATCTATTTTATTATATATATATATATATATATATATATATAAAATAAATACTTGAATTTCAGTGTTCATTTATTTACACATATACACAAACATAACACTCATCTATCTACTCATTGTTGAGTTAAGGGTTGAATTGTCCATCCTTGTTCTATTCTCTGTCACTATTTTTCTAACCATGCTGAACACCCTCTCTGATGCTGCATTGATGTGTGGCACGCACAAAAGTGCTTTCATCAAATGCTCTAGATGGCAGTATTGTCCTGTTTAAGAGTGTCACAACATTGCTGTTTACGGCAGACAAACTGCTTTACGGTAGACAAAAACGTGACTGCTGTTGTTGTGTGTTGTTGCCGCGCTGGGAGGACGTTAATGAAACTGCCTAACAATAAACCCATGAGGACCTGAGTCTGCCTGAATTTCGGGAGATTTTTGGGAGAAAATTTGTCCCGGGAGGTTTTCGGGAGAGGCGCTGAATTTCGGGAGTCTCCCGGAAAATCCGGGAGGGTTGGCAAAAACATGCTTGAAACTAGAATATCAAGTGTTGCAAAGCTGTGTCGTCAACACTCACAAGTATAAAACTAATTTTTTAAAGTAATCATTTCTTATTTCAAGCATGTAAAAAAAAAAATCATGATTTTGACACAATTGTGTCTCATAATTAAAACAGATGACAGCCAAATGGACTTTACTGTTTTATTTTCAATGAAACAACAGAAAATATGTACTCATATAGTAGTACAGTTGTTATTAGTGAGAAAATACGTATTTGAAGTTATTTTTGGGTTCATTGAGGTTAGCTAATTGTACTTGTTTTGGAAAGTCTTGACAAGCCACATTTTCTTGTTCTATTGGCAGATAATTTTGCTTAGTTCAAGTAAAATACCCCTCATTTTTGTATTTTTTTTTTTCTTGTTTTTGAACACAAATACTGTTTTTCTATTTACAGTAATATGTTGAACAAACAACCTTTAATTTTACAGTAAGATTCTGGCAACTAAGCTGCCAGTATTTTAATGTTAAATAACTGTGGAAACCATTTTAAAATGGTAAATAAAATTTGGGTACTGTTTTCCATCTACTGTAATATAATTAATATTTTCACTTAAAAAAAAAGTAAAAAAATCTTTTAAAAAATGCATCAAATTTGTCATCTTTTGTGCATTTTGGAATTGAAGTTAAGTCTCACCATTGAGGTCCACAAATATGTTGCAGATTTACATTAACAAGATTAACCAAACAAGATGATGTAGCATAAATTAAAAAAATATTTGTCTAAGGAAGGATGGGTTTGTCTTTTTTTTTTAAAATTTAAAATTTAAAAAAAAAAAAATTTTTTTACAAAAATTAAAAAAAAAATTAAAAAAACTTGAAAAAAATTTAGAAATTTAAAAAAAAATGTTTTAGGTTAAAACATAATTTTCAAGGTAAAAAATGATTTTCAAGGTAAAAAAAAATTTTCAAGGTAAATTTTTTTTTTCAAGGTTAAAAATGATTTTCAAGGTAAACAAATGATTTTCAAGGTAAAAAAAATGTTCAAGGTAATTTTTTTTTTTCAAGGTAAAATTTTTTTTTTCAAGGTAAAAAATGATTTTCAAGGTACAAAAAAATTTTCAAGGTAAAATGTTTTTTTCAAGGTAAAAAATGATTTTCAAATTTTTTAAATTTTTTTAAAGTTTTTAAATGTTTTTATTTTTTTTTAATTTGTAAAACATTTTTAAACATTTTTAAAATTTTTTAAATTTTTTAAAACAATTTAAAACAATTTAAAACAATTTAAAACAATTTAAAACAATTTAAAACAATTTTAAAGTTTTTTAATTTTTTTAAACAATTTTAACAATTAACATTTTTTTTAGGGTTAGGGTTAGGGCTAGGGTTAAGATTAGGGTTAGGGTAACATTTTTTTTTAAAAGTTTAAAAAAAAGTAAAAAAAAAAGTTAAAAAAAAAAGTTTAAAAAAAGTTTTAAAAAGTTAAAAAAAAAGTAAAAAATATTTAAAAAATTTAAAAATATTAAAAAAATTAAAAAAAAAAAAAAATCTGTAGATTTTGCAACAATTTTTTATGTGAAATATACAGATGTTTTTTTTTACAGTGTACTTACATTTTTATATATATATATATATACATATATATATATATATATATATATATATATATATATATATATATATTTTATAATAAAATGCATAGGCAAATTCGTAAATTATTTACTGATGGCAGCCAGTTTGACATCCCTGAATTAAGGACACTTATGTATGTCTAACTTGTGTGCTGTTGTGTGCTTAGCTGTTGTTTAGGTTCTATCTCCTAGTAGCACATACTTGCCAACCCTCCCGGATTTTCCGGGAGACTCCCGAAATTCAGCGCCTCTCCCGAAAACCTCCCGGGACAAATTTTCTCCCGAAAATCTCCCGAAATTAGAAAAAAAATATTTCCCACAATATAAACAGCGTGCCCGCCCAATCACGTTATAACTGTAGAATGATCGAGGGCGAGTTCTTGGTTTCTTATGTGGGTTTATTGTTAGGCGGTTTCATTAACGTCCTCCCAGCGCGGCAACAACACACAACAACAGCAGTCACGTTTTCGTCTACCGTAAAGGAGTTCGTCTGCCGTAAACAGCAATGTTTCTGACACTCTTAAACAGGACAATACTGCCATCTAGTGCATTTGATGAAGGCTCTTTTGTGCGTGCCACACAGCAATGCATCATCAGAGAGGGTGTTCAGCATGGTTCGAAAAAATAGTGACAGAGAATAGAACAAGGATGGACAATTCAACCCTTAACTCAACAATGAGTAGGATGAGTGTTATGTGTGTGTATATGTGTAAATAAATGAACACTGAAATTCAAGTATTTATTTTATATATATACTTAATCGAAATGCAAGAAAATATCATAGTTGTGTGCCTATGGGAGGATATTTAGATGTTACCTGGCAGTAAACGGGCAGCACGGGTGCACGTATTGTTACTTGTATCGGACATTTTAGATGGAAGCCTGCATTATCCGATGTTTGTTTGTTTTTGTTGCTACAGGATCAGGACATGCCTACTTCTAACATCCTGCAGCGGCCCTATGTCCAGTCTGGCTTGTCCACTGCTGCTGTTGTTATTGTGATCCTCCCCAAAATGGATGTAAAAGGCAGACAGCAAGACCACAAACACTTTTCCAAAGCCATTTCTAAACAGCAGTTTACCAGATGGCTGTGAGCAACAAACCATCTGGTGTGCGAGATTTACCTAAAATCAGCTTTTCTACCATCCAGAAATGGTGGATGTGGAGGAATATATAACAACTCCGGAGCAAAAACAAAATTGTTGCTGTCAAATAAATGAAATGAATCGCCATATTTGAACAGAAATTTAGATCGATAAATGCTTTTTATCAGGCACTCTTTAAAAGTGCATGGAAGAGGGCATTAATGCACTGTTTGTGCATACCCTATTTTCCGGACCATAGGGCGCACCGGATTTTAAGGCGCAATGCCGATGAGCGGGTCTAGTCAGGTCTATTTTCATAAAAAAGGCGCATTAAAGGGGTCATATTATTAATTTTTTTTCTAAATGTAAAAGACTTCCTTGTGGTCTACATAACATGTAATGGTGGTTCTTTGGTCAAAATGTTGCATAGATGATGAAAAAATGTTCAACCGGAACTCTCTAATAACTAAAGTTCCTTGGGTGAATAATGTAAACTCACCACACCGGTATGTTTTAGCGCTTTCATGGCGAGTTTACTGACAGGTATAAGTAAGAACTTTACACTACTTTATATTAGAAATGGCAACAGCGGAGGATGAATGTCCCATAACTGTCATGTCTGTGTAATCATGTTTTGTTTTGTTTAGTTACTGGACTCTTTAGTTTCTGGCTTTTCACTCCCTTGTCTTGTTTCCATGGTTACCCATTAGTTTCACCTGTTCCACGTTTGGACTCATTGTGCACTCTTGTTTGTCACCATAGCAACCCATTAGTTTTCACCTGCCCTCACGACTCACGCACCTGTCTTTAATCATGTCACTATTATTTAAGCCCATTGTTGCCAGGAAGTCTCCCTGGCGACATCATACCCCTGACTCTCTGCTTCACACTTCGTTTACCTCTGCGCACTTCATGCCATGTCCAAGTAAGTTGTTTCTATTCATACCACAGTTAGCGACTTTTGTTCATGTCCTTAGTTTTTTTGCCCACGTGCAAGTATTTGTTTTCATAGCCAAGTTGTTTTACCTCCGCTGTGAGCGCCTTTTGTTTATACCTTTTTGTATTTTTTTGAGTTAGAATTAAAATGTATTCACCTTCACGCCATATCTGGTCCAAATCATTTGCACCACGGGAGAACAATCGTAGCCATAGTCCAAGTCCTGACAATAACTAGGGATGATGTTTGATAAGAAATGATCGAGTTCGAGCCCATTATCGAATCCTCTTATCGAACCGATTCCTTATCGATTCTCTTATCGAGTCCAGATAGGTTGTTGTATATGGAAAAAAAACACAATATTTGGTTTAACAAAAGCTCACTTTTATTATATAAGAAAAAAAAAATCTAATAAATAAATAAATATTGACTGTTACCCCCCCTAAAAAAATAAAATAAAATAAATAAATATTGACTGTTGTTACCCAAAGTATATTAAGTGGGATTTTTCAGAAAAACAAATATATACAGTAACACAAAAACAACCTGTCTCTGTGATCACTATAGGTGTATAAATAATAATAATATAGTGTTAAATAAAATCAGTCCCTTGGGCAGAAAACTGAAAATAATACAACTCTCCAAAAAGTGCACTTCTGCTGCTATTGGAACATAACTGTTTGTTATGATGCTCTGACATTTTTGCACTTTATTTCTTTATTGAAAGAAAATTCTATGAAGAGAAAAGTTGTTTGCAAATGTGGTTACAATGCTAAAAAATGAAAAGTTAAAGCTAAAAAAAGAAATACACTTTATTGAGTTAATATTATTTCTTTATAGGGGGAAAGATGTGATGTTATGAGCTAGGGAATATAACAACTACACTACCCAGCATGCAACGGGAGTGACGAGCATGATCGAGGGCGAGTTCTTGGTTTCTTATGTGGGTTTATTGTTAGGCAGTTTCATTAACGTCCTCCCAGCGCGGCAACAACAGCAGTCACGTTTTCGTCTACCGTAAAGCAGTTTGTCTGCCGTAAACAGCAATGTTTGTGACACTCTTAAACAGGACAATACTGCCATCTAGTGCATTTGATGAAGGCACTTTTGTGCGTGCCACACAGCAATGCATCATCAGAGAGGGTGTTCAGCAGGGTTCGAAAAATAGTGACAGAGAATAGAACAAGGATGGACAATTCAACCCTTAACTCAACAATGAGTAGATGAGTGTTATGTGTGTGTATATGTGGTAAATAAATGAACACTGAAATTCAAGTATTTATTTTATATATATATATATATATATATATATATATATATATATATATATATATATATATATATATAATACAATAAATATATATTTATAGCTAGAATTCACTGAAAGTCAAGTATTTCTTATATATATATTATATATATATATATATATATATATATATATATATATATATATATATATATATATGAAATACTTGACTTAGTATTTCGTCAAGTATTTCTTATATATATATATATATATATATACATACACACATATATATAAAATAAAAGAAATATATATTTATAGCTAGAATTCACTGAAAGTCAAGTATTTCTTATATATATATATATATATATATATATGAAATACTTGACTTAGTATTCGTCAAGTATTTCTTATATATATATATATATATATATATATATATATATATATATATATATATATATATATATATATATGAAATACTTGACTTGGTGAATTCTCGCTGTAAATATACTCCTCCCCTCTTAACCACGCCCCCAACCACGCCCCCCGCCCCCCACCTCCCGAAATTGGAGGTCTCAAGGTTGGCAAGTATGCATAAAACAAACAAGACTTACTGTGGCATGAAACAAATAACTAGCAAAAAACTTGGAATAGGACATGGAACGAGCAACATGAACTAAGCATGGAACTGTGGCATGACACAAGCATTGACGCCAGGATGACTAACTGGCAAAGACAGGCTTAAATAATAGTCTCTTGATTAGAGCAGGTGCGTGTCCCGAACACATGAGGCGGGTGAAACTAATAGGTCGCCATGGTAACTAAACAAACAAGGGAGCGCAAACAGGAACTAAAAGAGTCCAAAACTAACAGAAAATAACAAAAACATCATCCAGACCACAGATCCTGACAAATATGTCTTACCTTATACACACACCATAATAATACTCCTATGTTGAAGCACAGTACAATCCATCAAGCGGTGCGGCTTCATAGCTTACCAAAGTCCTACTAAAACATTTTGATAGATTTTTTTTATGTCATGCTCTATATTTTCAATGGAACATATAACATGTTGGTGTTGTTTACTTGAGTCACCTTGCAGTCCGCACGTATCTCTTATGTGTGACTGCCATCTACTGGTCACACTTATCATTTCACCGTGTACCAAATAAAACAGCTTCGAGGTCGAAGCACAACCAAAATAATTCCGGGTTATAAGGCGCATTGTCGAGTTTTGAGGAAACGAAAGGATATTTTAAGTGTGCCTTATAGTCCGGGAAATATGGTATATATTTCATGCCATCAAGGATATTTTAAGTGTGCCTTATAGTCCGGGAAATATGGTATATATTTCATGCCATCAAGGATATTTTAAGTGTGCCTTATAGTCCGGGAAATATGGTATATATTTCATGCCATCAAGGATATTTTAAGTGTGCCTTATAGTCCGGGAAATATGGTATATATTTCATGCCATCAGGGCCGGCCCGTGGCATAGGCCGTATAGGCAAATGCTAAGGGCGCCGTCCATCAGGGGGCGCCACACCAGTGTCACAAATGTTGGAGAAAAAAAAAAAAAAAAAAAAAAAGTTGGTACTATTATTTCTAAATACAAAACATAATCCCACGTTAATTAAAATGCAAAGTAAAGCCTATTTAATAGAAATATTATTTGTTATAACATTATAACAGCATGGTGCGCCCCCATCACTGATGGTGGAAACTTTACACTAGACTTCAGGCAACGTGGATCCTGTGCCTCTCCTGTCTTCCTCCAGACTCTGGGACCTCGATTTCCAAAGGAAATGCAAAATTTGCATGGTTGGGTGATGGTTTGGGGTGCCATGTCATCTGCTGGTGTCGGTCCACTCTGTTTCCTGAGATCCAGGGTCAACGCAGCCGTCTACCAGCAAGTTTTAGAGCACTTCATGCTTCCTACTGCTGACCTGCTCTATGGAGATGGAGATTTCAAGTTCCAACAGGACTTGGCGCCTGCACACAGCGCAAAATCTACCCGTGCCTGGTTTACGGACCATGGTATTTCTGTTCTAAATTGGCCCGCCAACTCCCCTGACCTTAGCCCCATAGAAAATCTGTGGGGTATTGTGAAAAGGAAGATGCAGAATGCCAGACCCAAAAACGCAGAAGAGTTGAAGGCCACTATCAGAGCAACCTGGGCTCTCATAACACCTGAGCAGTGCCAGAAACTCATCGACTCCATGCCACGCCGCATTAACGCAGTAATTGAGGCAAAAGGAGCTCCAACCAAGTATTGAGTATTGTACATGCTCATATTTTTCATTTTCATACTTTTCAGTTGGCCAACATTTCTAAAAATCCCTTTTTTGTATTAGCCTTAAGTAATATTCTAATTTTGTGACACACGGAATTTTGGATTTTCATTTGTTGCCACTTCAAATCATCAAAATTAAATGAAATAAACATTTGAATGCATCAGTCTGTGTGCAATGAATAAATATAATGTACAAGTTACACCTTTTTGAATGCAATTACTGAAATAAATCAAGTTTTTCAAAATATTCTAATTTACTGGCTTTTACCTGTATACACTTCACTGCCGATGTGGGGGGGGGCGCCACCTAAAATCTTGCCTAGGGCGCCAGATTGGTTAGGGCCTGCACGCCATTCATCATAAATACCGTAGAAGGCCTGGAGTCTGCAGATGTACGTGTGTCTAATCAACAACACGTGTCCTTGAGGATCGTTATCTGTGAATCTTAAAAACGGTATTGTTCTGGATAATTTGCTCGGGCTGAGTTAATCAGACGAGCTGCTCCGTTAAATAACCCACAGGCTGTGTAAAATGACATCCTTTGCATTGAACAAGTCGATCCCTGCAGAATATACATCATGAAACATTCACGTCACGTTCACAATAAGATACAGCGCACAAAAACAGCACAAATAGTATGTAACTATCCTTTCAATAAGTTATCAGCGTGGCAATTTCTTCCATTGGGGAATCTAATGGACAATGTTCCCTGCGGGGCTGCTCCAATTTTTGGGGGGGAAACACAAGGAAGGGGAATAGGAATTGAGCTTTATTCCGAGTCGGCGGGCGGATTAAAAGACGAGGAAGGGGGACAGTAATGTTATGTGCAAGGTCGCTCAAACACCTACCCGTGGTGGAGACATTGACTGATGGACTGGGCTCGCTCAGCAGCTCGCCGCGACGAGTTAGCAGCCGCAGCTCATATACGCAGTCCTGTGACCACACACACACACACACACACACACACACACACACACACACACACACACACACACGGGATGAAGCCTCACTTTGTCAACACAAGACCGTGCCTGCAATGCAAATGAAGTTGATTTGAATGTGACTAGGACTATATTAGAGAGCAAAAGAAGGAAAAGCCAAGGATTGATAGGAGACAGAATGCATGTTGACACCCACACTATATTGCCAAAAGTATTTGGCCACCTGCCTCGACTCACATATGAACTTAAAAATGCCATCCCATTCCTAACCCATAGGGTTCAATATGACCTTTTGCAGCTATTACAGCTTCAACTCTTCTGGGAAGGCTGTCCACAAGGTTGCGGAGTGTGTTTATAGGAATTTTCCAACCATTCTTCCAGGTCACACACTGATGTTGGCGGAGAAGGCCTGGCTCTCAGTATCCGTCTAATTAATCCCAAAGGTGTTCTATCAGGTCAGGACTCTGTGCAGGCCAGTCAAGTTCATCCACACCAGACTCTGTCATCCATGTCTTTATGGACCTTGCTTTGGTGCACTGGTGCACAGTCATGTTGGAAGAGGAAGGGGCCCAGCTCCAAATTGTTCCCACAAGGTTGGGAGCATGGAATTGTCCAAAAATGTTTTGGTATCCATGGATGAAGTGCTGGCTGTCCAGAGTCGGGACCCGGGGTGGACCGCTCGCCTGTGCATCGGTTGGGGACGTCTCTGCGCTGCTGACCTGTCTCCGCTCGGGATGGTCTCCTGCTGGCCCCACTATGGACTGGACTCTCACTATTATGTTAGATCCACTATGGACTGGACTCTCACTATTATGTTAGATCCACTATGGACTGGACTCTCACACTATTATGTTAGATCCACTATGGACTGGACTCTCACTATTATGTTAGATCCACTATGGACTGGACTCTCACTATAATGTTGGATCTACTATGGACTGGACTCTCACTATTATATTAGATTCACTATGGACTGGACTCTCACTATTATGTTGGATCTACTATGGACTGGACTTTCACTATTATGTTAGATCCACTATGGACTGGACTCTCACTATTATGTTAGATTAGATTCACTATGGACTGGACTCTCACTATTATGTTGGATCTACTATGGACTGGACTCTCACTATTATGTTAGATTCACTATGGACTGGACTCTCACTATTATGTTAGATCCACTATGGACTGGACTCTCACAATAATGTTGGATCTACTATGGACTGGACTCTCACTATTATATTAGATTCACTATGGACTGGACTCTCACTATTATGTTGGATCTACTATGGACTGGACTCTCACTATTATGTTAGATCCACTATGGACTGGACTCTCACTATTATGTTAGATTAGATTCACTATGGACTGGACTCTCACTATTATGTTGGATCTACTATGGACTGGACTTTCACTATTATGTTAGATCCACTATGGACTGGACTCTCACTATTATGTTAGATTAGATTCACTATGGACTGGACTCTCACTATTATGTTGGATCTACTATGGACTGGACTCTCACTATTATGTTAGATTCACTATGGACTGGACTCTCACTATTATGTTAGATCCACTATGGACTGGACTCTCACAATAATGTTGGATCTACTATGGACTGGACTCTCACTATTATATTAGATTCACTATGGACTGGACTCTCACTATTATGTTGGATCTACTATGGACTGGACTCTCACTATTATGTTAGATCCACTATGGACTGGACTCTCACTATTATGTTAGATTAGATTCACTATGGACTGGACTCTCACTATTATGTTGGATCTACTATGGACTGGACTCTCACTATTATGTTAGATTCACTATGGACTGGACTCTCACTATTATGTTAGATCCACTATGGACTGGACTCTCACAATAATGTTGGATCTACTATGGACTGGACTCTCACTATTATATTAGATTCACTATGGACTGGACTCTCACTATTATGTTAGATTAGATTCACTATGGACTGGACTCTCACTAATATGTTAGATCCACTATGGACTGGACTCTCACTATTATGTTAGATTAGATTCACTATGGACTGGACTCTCACTATTATGTTGGATCTACTATGGACTGGACTCTCACTATTATGTTAGATTCACTATGGACTGGACTCTCACTATTATGTTGGATCTACTATGGACTGGACTCTCACTATTATGTTAGATCCACTATGGACTGGACTCTCACTATTATGTTAGATCCACTATGGACTGGAATCTCACTATTATGTTAGATCCACTATGGACTGGACTCTCACTATTATGTTAGATCCACTATGGACTGGACTCTCACACTATTAAGTTAGATCCACTATGGACTGGACTCTCACTATTATGTTAGATCCACTATGGACTGGACTCTCACACTATTAAGTTAGATCCACTATGGACTGGACTCTCACTATTATGTTAGATCCATTATAGACTGGACTCTCACACTATTATGTTAGATCCACTATGGACTGGACTCTCACACTATTATGTTAGATCCACTATGGACTTGACTCTCACTATTATGTTAGATCCACTATGGACAGGACTCTCACTATTATGTTAGATCCACTACGGACTGGACTCTCACTATTATGTTAGATCCACTATGGACTGGACTCTCACTATTATGTTAGATCCACTATGGACTGGACTCTCACACTATTATGTTAGATCCACTATGGACTGGACTCTCACTATTATGTTAGATCCACTATGGACTGGATTCTCACTATTATGTTAGATCCACTATGGACTGGACTCTCACACTATTATGTTAGATCCACTATGGACTGGACTCTCAGACTATTATGTTAGATCCACTATGGACTGAACTCTCACTATTATGTTAGATCCACTATGGACTGGACTCTCACTATTATGTTAGATCCACTATGGACTGGACTCTCACTATTATGTTAGATCCACTATGGACTGGACTCTCACACTATTATGTTAGATCCACTATGGACTGGACTCTCACACTATTATGTTAGATCCACTATGGACTGGACTCTCACACTATTATATTACATCCACTATGGACTGGACTCACACTATTATGTTAGATCCACTATGGACTGGACTCTCACTATTATGTTAGATCCACTATGGACTGGATTCTCACTATTATGTTAGATCCACTATGGACTGGACTCTCACTATTATGTTAGATCCACTATGGACTGGACTCTCACACTATTAAGTTAGATCCACTATGGACTGGACTCTCACTATTATGTTAGATCCATTATAGACTGGACTCTCACACTATTATGTTAGATCCACTATGGACTGGACTCTCACACTATTATGTTAGATCCACTATGGACTTGACTCTCACTATTATGTTAGATCCACTATGGACAGGACTCTCACTATTATGTTAGATCCACTACGGACTGGACTCTCACTATTATGTTAGATCCACTATGGACTGGACTCTCACTATTATGTTAGATCCACTATGGACTGGACTCTCACACTATTATGTTAGATCCACTATGGACTGGACTCTCACTATTATGTTAGATCCACTATGGACTGGACTCTCACTATTATGTTAGATCCACTATGGACTGGACTCTCACTATTATGTTAGATCCACTATGGACTGGACTCTCATACTATTATGTTAGATCCACTATGGACTGGACTCTCACACTATTATGTTAGATCCACTATGGACTGGACTCTCACTATTATGTTAGATCCACTATGGACTGGACTCTCACACTATTATGTTAGATCCACTATGGACTGGACTCTCACTATTATGTTAGATCCACTATGGACTGGACTCTCACTATTATGTTAGATCCACTATGGACTGGACTCTCACACTATTAAGTTAGATCCACTATGGACTGGACTCTCACTATTATGTTAGATCCATTATAGACTGGACTCTCACACTATTATGTTAGATCCACTATGGACTGGACTCTCACACTATTATGTTAGATCCACTATGGACTTGACTCTCACTATTATGTTAGATCCACTATGGACAGGACTCTCACTATTATGTTAGATCCACTACGGACTGGACTCTCACTATTATGTTAGATCCACTATGGACTGGACTCTCACTATTATGTTAGATCCACTATGGACTGGACTCTCACACTATTATGTTAGATCCACTATGGACTGGACTCTCACTATTATGTTAGATCCACTATGGACTGGACTCTCACTATTATGTTAGATCCACTATGGACTGGACTCTCACTATTATGTTAGATCCACTATGGACTGGACTCTCACTATTATGTTAGATCCACTATGGACTGGACTCTCACACTATTATGTTAGATCCACTATGGACTGGACTCTCACACTATTATGTTAGATCCACTATGGACTGGACTCTCACACTATTATGTTAGATCCACTATGGACTGGACTCTCACACTATTATGTTAGATCCACTATGGACTGGACTCTCACTATTATGTTAGATCCACTATGGACTGGACTCTCACACTATTATGTTAGATCCACTATGGACTGGACTCTCACACTATTATGTTAGATCCACTATGGACTGGACACTCACTATTATGTTAGATCCACTATGGACTGGACTCTCACACTATTATGTTAGATCCACTATGGACTGGACTCTCACTATTATGTTAGATCCACTATGGACTGGACTCTCACACTATTATGTTAGATCCACTATGGACTGGACTCTCACTATTATGTTAGATCCACTATGGACTGGACTCTCACTATTATGTTAGATCCACTATGGACTGGACTCTCACTATTATGTTAGATCCACTATGGACTGGACTCTCACACTTCCTTTCACTGGAACTAAGAGGCCAAGCCCAACTCTTGAAAAACAACCCCACACCATAATTCCTCCTCCACCAAATGTCACACTCGGCACAATGCAGTCCGAAATGTAGCGTTCTCCTGGCAACCTCCAAACCCAGACTGGTCCATCAGATTGCCAGATGGAAAAGCGTGATTCATCAGTCCAGAGAAGGCGTCTCCACTGCTCTAGAGTCCAGTGGCCACGTGCTTTACACCACTGCATCCCACGCTTTGCAGTGGACTTGGTGATGTATGCCTTAGATGCAGCTGCTCGGCCATGGAAACCCATTCCATGAGGCTCTCTGCGTACTGTACGTGGGCTAATTGGAAGGTCACATGAAGTTTGGAGCTCTGTAGCAACTGACTGTGCAGAAAGTCGGCGACCTTTTTGCACTTTACCCCTCTCTGTCAGTTTACGTGGCCTACCACTTGGTGGCTGAGTTGCTGTTGTTCCCCAATCTTCCATTTTCTTATAATAAAGCCGAGAGTTGACTTTGGAATATTTAGGAGCGAGGAAATTTCACGAGTGGATTTGTTGCACAGGTGGCATCCTATGACAGTTCCACGCTGGAAATCACTGAAAGCGGCCCATTCTTTCACAAATGTTTGTAGAAACAGTCTCCATGCCTAAGTGCTTGATTTTATACACCTGTGGCCGGGCCAAGTGATTAGGGACACCTGATTCTCATCATTTGGATGGGTGGCCAAATACTTCTGGCAATATAGTCTACCTAGAAGTATTCAACAAATAAAAATCAATTTTTACTCAAAATTTGATCAGCCAGGAGAGATTGATACCTTATGTAGACCCGGGACGACTATCTGGCTGGTGTTGGCACTAATGTCTTCATCCAGACTGAGCCAGTCTCCTTGCTTGGTGCGGGACTGGAGAACAAACCCTGAGATGGGCGGGTTCCGGGCTTCCGCCAGGGACCACTGCAGAACAATACCTGCTGAGCCTTGATAAGCTGACAGCGACACAGGCTGACCTCTCGGCGGTGCAGCGTCTGGTAGGGAAAAAAAACAAAAACAGTTTTTAGGTAATTAAGCAGCAGCCCCAAGATAGTGAGTTGGAATCAGAGAGCAGGAAATTACATTCCTGATGCTCAAACAGATTTGCTTACAGCGGCTGCCAACAATTTAACGTAAACAACTGAAGGGATCTCGGATGAATTTTGTCTTTTCTGACTAGTAAATGTTCCGACAATGTTGGATACTTGCGTTAAACACCGCCAAAGCGTCAAGTCATTGTGCATTTTGGCGTGAGCTTACGCACAGTTTTGCCTACCTCTCTGTTAACGGGTTTTGTTGTGCTGCCACAGGTGGACGTACTCACACAGACATTAGGTCAAACTCTCTTATAGAGTTTTAGACAATGAGGAAACACAATAAAACAGGGGTCCCCCAACTTTTTGACCCAGGGGGCCGGATTGGGTTAAAAAAAAATTGGCCAGGGGCCTACATACATACATACATACATACATACAGACATACATATATATATATATATATATATATATATATATATATATATATAGTCGTGATCAAAAGTGTACATACACTTGTAAAGAACATCATGTCATAGCTGTTTTGAGTTTCCAATCATTTCTACAACTCTTATTGTTTTTGTGATGTAGTGATTGGAGCACATACTTGTTGGTCACAAAAAACATTCATGAAGTTTGCTTCTTTTATGAATTTATTATGGGTCTACTGAAAATGTGAGCAAATGTGCTGGGTCAAACCACAAGCTTCTGCTTGAATTTTTGACCACTCCTCTTGACAAAATTGGTGCAGTTCGGCTACATTTGTTGGTTTTCTGACATGGACTTGTTTCTTCAGCATTGTCCACATGTTACTTGTGATTTAGGGCTGTATAAATAAACATTGATTGATTGATTGATTGATTTAAGTCAGGACTTTGGGAAGGACATTCTAAAACTTAAATTTTAGCCCGATTTAGCCATTCCTTTACCACTTTTGACGTGTGTTTGGGGTCATTGTCCTGTTGGAACACCCAACTGCGCCCCAGACCCAACCTCCGGGCTGATGATTTTGGAGTGGAGTGATTTTTGTTTCATTTGTGTTAGAATAATTATGTGTAAGTTATCACACAACTTTAATATGCTTATAGTCCGTTGTTATAGTTATTCCGGACGGACGGACAGACCGACAGACCGACAGACCGACAGACAGACAGACAGACCGGCAGACAGACCGGCAGACAGACCGACAGACCGATAGACAGACCAACCGAACGACAGACCGGTAGACTCACCGACCGACAGACCGACAGACCGACCGACAGACCGACAGACCGATAGACCGACAGACCGGTGACAGACCGATAGACAGACCAACCGAACGACAGACCGGTAGACTCACCGACCGACAGACCGACAGACCGACCGACAGACCGACAGACCGATAGACCGACCGACAGACCGACAGACAGACAGACAGACCGACAGACAGACCGACAGACCGATAGACCGACCGACAGACCGACAGACAGACAGACAGACCGACAGACAGACCGACAGACCGGTGACAGACCGACAGACCGATAGACAGACCAACCGAACGACCGAACGACAGACCGGTAGACTGACCGACCGACAGACCGACCGACAGACCGACAGACCGACCGACAGACCGACAGACCGACCGACAGACCGACCGAGAGACCGATAGACCGACAGACAGACCGACCGACAGACCGAGAGACCGACAGACCGACAGACCGACAGACAGACAGACAGACAGACAGACAGACAGACAGACAGACAGACAGACAGACCGACAGACCGACAGACCGACCGACCGACCGACCGACAGACAGATAGACCGGAGACTCCTGGAGTAGCGCCTAAGCACATTTTGACAGGTTAGAACCATATAAACCATCTCAGGCTCTAAGAGCTTTAGGGAGTGGTCGCCTGCTGACGCAAAGAACCAGGACGAAACAAGGTGAGGCTGTGTTTCAGTTTGATGCAGCTAAAATCTGAAACAGTCTTGCAGAATATGTGAGACAGGCATTCATGTTGGCAATGTTCAAATCCAAGCTGAAAACATGTATTTTTAGCAGTGAGAGTATTTTATCTACACTCTTTGCTTTTAATTCACTTAATTCACAATTATATTTATGATGATTGTATTTATTTATGATTGTATTTGCCTTCTTGTAATTGTCTGCATCTATAAAGCAATTTGGATAGCCTCGCGTACAAACTGTGCTCTCTAAATAAACGTGCCTTGCCTATTTGGAGCAAGCGCGAGTCAATAACTAGCTGGACACGTGCAGTACTGATTGAGAATTGTTGTCAGGTCCAGGGGGCGTGACAGGAAATAATTGAGAAGCAGTGCGTTAAATAACTAAGAACAGTTCACTTGAAAACTCATTACTCACGTGACACAAAACATGAATATGTTGCCTTATGCTGGCGTTCAATTCAATGCCACATATAATACATAATGCACTTTATGGTGCGTGTGGTCGTTGTGAGAGCCAGGCGGCTGTTGGACGGATATAAGGTATTTTATTTTTTGTTATATTTTTATAATATAATGCATTTTTTAGGTGTACAATTTTTGATGGATAACTTGCTTCGAAATCATAAGTTAAGCAGATATTTAAGTATTTATTTGGATTTTGACTAACAAAGTTAGATAATACAATAGTTGTTGCAATATTGGACACTATTTTGTTTTCCTGTCAAACTATAAAAAAAACCTAATACCTTTAGTCAGAAAATAAGAAAGTAAAGAGAAAATATAAGGTATTTTATTTGTATTTATCTTTTTTTTTTTTTATAATATAAGGTATTTTTTAGGTGTACAATTTGATGGATAACTTGCTTTGAAATCATACGTTAAGCAGATATTTACGTATTTATTTGGATTTTGACCAAAAAAGTTAGATAATATAATATATGTTGCAATAGTGGACACTCATTTTTCCCTAACAAACTAGAAAAAAAAACTAATACCTTTAGTCAGAAAATAAGAAAGTAAAGAAAGAAAATATAAGGTATTTTATTTTCAGTTATTTTTTTATAATAAAGTATTTTTTGGGTGTACAATTTGATGGATAACTTGCTTCGAAATCATAAGTTAAGCAGATATTTAAGTATTTATTTGGATTTTGACCAACAAAGTTAGATAATATAATATTTGTTGCAATATTGGACACTATTTTGTTTTCCTGTCAAACTAGAAAAATGTCTTAATACCTTTAGTCAGAAAATAAGAAAGTAAAGAAAGAAAATATAAGGTATTTTATTTTTATTTAACTTATTCTTTCTTTTTTTTTTTTTAATATAATGTATTTTTAGGTGTACAATTTCATGGACAACTTGCTTTGAAATCATAGGTTAAGCAGATATTTAAGTATTTATTTGGATTTTGACCAAAAAATTCGGATAATATAATATTTGTTGCAATATTGGACACTGTTTATTTCCCTGTCAAACTACAAAACAACTAATACATTTAATCGGAAAATAAGAAAGTAAAGAAAGAAAATATAAGGTATTTTATTTTTTTAGATTTTATTAATTTTTTTATAATATAAGGTATTTTTTTTAGGTGTACAATTTGAAGGTTAACTTGCTTTGAAATCATACATTAAGCAAATATTTAAGTATTTATTTTGATTTTGACCAAAAAAGTTAGATAATATAATATTTGTTGCAATATTGGACACTATTTTGTTTTCCTGTCAAACTAGAAAAATGTCTTAATACCTTTAGTCAGAAAATAAGAAAGTAAAGAAAGAAAATATAAGGTATTTTATTTTTATTTAACTTATTCTTTTTTTTTTTTTTTTTTTTTTAATATAATGTATTTTTTAGGTGTACAATTTGATGGACAACTTGCTTTGAAATCATAGGTTAAGCAGATATTTAAGTATTTATTTGGATTTTGACCAAAAAATTCGGATAATATAATATTTGTTGCAATATTGGACACTGTTTATTTCCCTGTCAAACTACAAAAAAACTAATACATTTAATCGGAAAATAAGAAAGTAAAGAAAGAAAATATAAGGTATTTTATTTTTTTAGAATTTATTTATTTTTTTATAATATAAGGTATTTTTTTTAGGTGTACAATTTGATGGTTAACTTGCTTTGAAATCATACGTTAAGCAAATATTTAAGTATTTATTTTGATTTTGACCAAAAAAGTTAGATAATATAATATTTGTTGCAATATTGGACACTATTTTGTTTTCCTGTCAAACTAGAAAAATGTCTTAATACCTTTAGTCAGAAAATAAGAAAGTAAAGAAAGAAAATATAAGGTATTTTATTTTTATTTAACTTATTCATTTATTTATTTTTTAATATAATGTATTTTTTAGGTGTACAATTTGATGGACAACTTGCTTTGAAATCATAGGTTAAGCAGATATTTAAGTATTTATTTGGATTTTGACCAAAAAACTCGGATAATATAATATTTGTTGCAATATTGGACACTGTTTATTTCCCTGTCAAACTACAAAAAAACTAATACATTTAATCGGAAAATAAGAAAGCAAAGAAAGAAAATATAAGGTATTTTATTTTTTTACATTTTATTTATTTTTTTATAAAATAAGGTATTTTTTTTAGGTGTACAATTTGATGGTTAACTTGCTTTGAAATCATACGTTAAGCAAATATTTAAGTATTTATTTTGATTTTGACCAAAAAAGTTAGATAATATAATATTTGTTGCAATATTTGACACTATTTTGTTTTCCTGTCAAACTAGAAAAAAACCTAATACCTTTAGTCAGAAAATAAGAAAGTAAAGAGCGAAAATATAAGGTATTTTATTTGTATTTATCTTATTATTTTTTTATAATATAAGGTATTTTTTAGGTGTACAATTTGATGGATAACTTGCTTTGAAATCATATGTTAAGCAGATATTTACGTATTTATTTGGATTTTGACCAACAAAGTTAGATAATATAATATTTGTTGCAATAGTGGACACTGTTTTTTTTCCTGTCATACTAGAAAAAAAAATACCTTTAGTAAGAAAATAAGAAAGTAAAGAAAGAAAATAAGGTATTTTATTTTTTTAGATTTTATTAATTTTTTTATAATATAAGGTATTTTTTAGGTGTACAATTTGATGGATAACTTGCTTTGAAATCATACGTTAAGCAGATATTTACGTATTTATTTGGATTTTGACCAACAAAGTTAGATAATATAATATTTGTTGCAATGTTGGACACTATTTTTTTTCCTGTCATACTAGAAAAAAAATACCTTTAGTAAGAAAATAAGAAAGTAAAGAAAGAAAATATAAGGTATTTTATTTTTTTCGATTTTATTAATTTTTTTTATAATAAGGTATTTTTTTTAGGTATACAATTTGATGGATAACTTGCTTCAAAATCATAAATTAAGCAGATATTTAAGTATTTATTTTGATTTTGACCAAAAAAGTTAGATAATATAATATTTGTTGCAATATTGGACACTATTTTTTCCCTGTCATACTAGAAAAAAAATACCTTTAGTTTTATTTTTTGATATTATAAGGTATTTTTTAGGTGTACAATTTGATGGATAACTTGCTTTGAAATAATAGCTTAAGCAGATATTTAAGTATTTATTTGGATTTTGACCAAAAAGTTAGACAATATAATATTTGTTGCAATATTGGACACTATTTTTTCCCTGTCACATTCGAAAAAAAAATAGCTTTAGTAAGAAAATAAGAGAGTAAAGAAAGAAAATATAAGTTATTAAAAAAATGTTATATTATATGGTCTTTTTTAGGTGTACAATATGATGGATAACTTGCTTCAAAATCATAAATTAAGCAGATATTTAAGTATTTATTTGGATTTTGACCAACAAAGTTAGATAATATAATATTTGTTGCAATATTGGACACTATTTTTTTCCCTGTCAAACTACAAAAAAAACCTAATACCTTTAGTCATAAAATAAGAAAGTAAAGAAAGAAAATATAAGGTATTTTATTGACACATATAAAATGACGTGGAGGGCCAGATTTGGCCCCCGGCCTTGAGTTTGACACCTGTGCTGT
The DNA here is from genome assembly GCF_033978685.3 of Nerophis lumbriciformis. NCBI lineage: Eukaryota > Metazoa > Chordata > Actinopteri > Syngnathiformes > Syngnathidae > Nerophis > Nerophis lumbriciformis. Next base: position 38,642,995 of record NC_084567.2, read on the forward strand.
AATGCTTCCAATGAGGTTGTAGCAAGTAATAAATCGGGTTGGATGACCTCCAAGAGTGAAGAGAAAGACTCTCCAAAACCAATATTTTATGCTTTTTCTTATTGGAAAGAAGATGAGATTTGTTTCCTTCAGTCTGTTTTGGAGTTCTATGACAGAAAGACAAAAAGAGGGTACTCACCTAAAGTCCGAGCGCTGATAATTTGGCTAAAAGGTCCGGTGCCCATCTTGTTGTGGGACAGCACGCTGAACTGGAAGTCCGTAGCGGGCGACAGGCCGCTCACCAGCAGGGTGTGGCCCGAGCGGGGGGGCACGGGCACGGAGAACCACTCCTGCTTGCCTTCGCTATTACGCACTGACATCTTCTTCACCCTGCGGAAGGAGCGAGAGATGTGAAAACAAAAGAGAGGAGGGTAACTCCTCAGCCTTCCTGGTAAGGTCTATTCAGGTGTACTGGAGAGGAGGCTAGGCCGGCCGGATAGTCCAACCTCGGATTCAGGAGGAACAGTGTGGTTTTGGTCCTGGTCGTGGAACTGTGGACCAGCTCTATACTCTCGGCAGGGTCCTTGAGGGTGCATGGGAGTTTGCCCAACCAGTCTACATGTGCTTTGTGGACTTGGAGAAGGCATTCGACCGAAGTCCTGTGGGGAGTGCTCAGAGAGTATGGGGTATCGGACTGTCTGATTGTGGCGGTCCACTCCCTGTATGATCAGTGTCAGAGCTTGGTCCGCATTGCCGGTAGTAAGTCGGACACGTTTCCAGTGAGGGTTGGACTCCGCCAAGGCTGCCCTTTGTCACTGATTCTGTTCATAACTTTTATGGACAGAATTTCTAGGCGCAGTCAAGGCGTTGAGGGGATCCGGTTTGGTGGCTGCAGGATTAGGTCTCTATTTTTTGCAGATGATGTGGTCCTGATGGCTTCATCTGGCCAGGATCTTCAGCTCTCACTGGATCGGTTCGCAGCCGAGTGTGAAAAAGTCCTGTAGGGAGTGCTCAGAGAGTATGGGGTATCGGACTGTCTGATTGTGGCGGTCCGCTCCCTGTATGATCAGTGTCAGAGCTTGGTCCGCATGGCCGGGAGTAAGTCGGACACGTTTCCAGTGAGGGTTGGACTCCGCCAAGGCTGCCCTTTGTCACCCATTCTGTTCATAACTTTTATGGACAGAATTTCTAGGCGCAGTCAAGGCGTTGAGGGGATCCGGTTTGGTGGCTGCAGGATTAGGTCTCTGCTTTTTGCAGACGATGTGGTCCTGATGGCTTCATCTGGCCAGGATCTTCAGCTCTCACTGGATCGGTTCGCAGCCGAGTGTGAAGCAACTGGGATGAGAATCAGCACCTCCAAGTCCGAGTCCATGGTTATCGCCCGGAAAAGGGTGGAGTGCCATCTCCGGGTTGGGGAGGAGATCTTGCCCCAAGTGGAGGAGTTCAAGTACCTCGGAGTCTTGTTCACGAGTGAGGGAAGAGTGGATTGTGAGATCGACAGGCGGATCGGTGCGGCGTCTTCAGTAATGCGGACGCTGTATCGATCCGTTGTGGTGAAGAAGGAGCTGAGCCGGAAGGCAAAGCTCTCAATTTACCGGTCGATCTACGTTCCCATCCTCACCTATGGTCATGAGCTTTGGGTTATGACCGAAAGGACAAGATCACGGGTACAAGCGGCCCAAATGAGTTTCCTCCGCCGGGTGGCGGGGCTCTCCCTTAGAGATAGGGTGAGAAGCTCTGCCATCCGGGGAGGAGCTCAAAGTAAAGCCGCTGCTCCTCCACATGGAGAGGAGCAAGATGAGGTGGTTCGGGCATCTGGTCAGGATGCCACCCGTATGCCTCCCAAGGGACGTGTTTCGGGCACGTCCGACCGGTAGGAGGCCACGGGGAAGAGTTCAAGTACCTCGGAGTCTTGTTCACGAGTGAGGGAAGAGTGGATTGTGAGATCGACAGGCGGATCGGTGCGGCCATCCATCCATTTTCTACCGCTTATTCCCTTTGGGGTCGCGGGGGGCGCTGGAGCCTATCTCAGCTACAATCGGGCGGAAGGCGGGGTACACCCTGGACAAGTCGCCACCTCATCGCAGGGCCAACACAGACAGACAGACAACATTCACACTCACATCCACACACTAGGGCCAATTTTAGTGTTGCCAATCAACTTATCCCCAGGTGCATGTCTTTGGTGCGGCGTCTTCAGTAATGCGGACGCTGTATCGATCCGTTGTGGTGTAGAAGGAGCTGAGCCGGAAGGCAAAGCTCTCAATTTACCGGTCGATTTACGTTCCCATCCTCACCTATGGTCATGAGCTTTGGGTTATGACCGAAAGGACAAGATCACGGGTACAAGCGGCCGAAATGAGTTTACGCTTCTCACCCTATCTCTCCCTTAGAGATAGGGTGAGAAGCTCTGTCATCCGGGAGGAGCTCAAACCAAAGCTGCTGCTCCTCCACATGGAGAGGAACCAGATGAGGTGGTTCGGGCATCTGGTCAGGATGCCACCCGTACGCCTCCCAAGGGACGTGTTTCGGGCACGTTCGACTGGTAGGAGATCACGGGGAAGAGTTCAAATACCTCGGAGTCTTGTTCACGAGTGAGGGAAGAGTGGATGGTGAGATCGACAGGCGGATCGGTGCGGCGTCTTCAGTAATGCGGACGCTGTATCGATCCGTTGTGGTGTAGAAGGAGCTGAGCCGGAAGGCAAAGCTCTCAATTTACCGGTCGATTTACGTTCCCATCCTCACCTATGGTCATGAGCTTTGGGTTATGACCGAAAGGACAAGATCACGGGTACAAGCGGCCGAAATGAGTTTACGCTTCTCACCCTATCTCTCCCTTAGAGATAGGGTGAGAAGCTCTGTCATCCGGGAGGAGCTCAAACTAAAGCTGCTGCTCCTCCACATGGAGAGGAACCAGATGAGGTGGTTCGGGCATCTGGTCAGGATGCCACCCGAACTCCTCCCAAGGGACGTGTTTCGGGCACGTTCGACTGGTAGGAGATCACGGGGAAGAGTTCAAATACCTCGGAGTCTTGTTCACGAGTGAGGGAAGAGTGGATCGTGAGATCGACAGGCGGATCGGTGCGGCGTCTTCAGTAATGCGGACGCTGTATCGATCCGTTGTGGTGAAGAAGGAGCTGAGCCGGAAGGCAAAGCTCTCAATGTACCGGTCGATCTACGTTCCCATCCTCACCTATGGTCATGAGCTTTGGGTTATGACCGAAAGGACAAGATCACGGGTACAAGCGGCCCAAATGAGTTTCCTCCGTCGGGTGGCGGGGCTCTCCCTTAGAGATAGGGTGAGAAGCTCTGTCATCAGAGTAAAGCCGCTGCTCCTCCACATGGAGAGGAGCCAGATGAGGTGGTTCGGGCATCTGGTCAGGATGCCACCCACCTAGGGAGGTGTTTAGGGCACGTCCGACCGGTAAGAGGCCACGGGGAAGACCCAGGACACGTTGGGAAGACTATGTCTCCCGGCTGGCCTGGGAACGCCTCGGGATCCCCCGGGAGGAGCTGGACGAAGTGGCTGGTGAGAGGGAAGTCTGGGCTTCCCTGCTTAGGCTGCTGCCCCCGCGACCCGACCTCGGATAAGCGGAAGAAGATGGATGAATGGATGGATGGATAATTCCGGGAGTCGGCTTTCATGAAACATGACAGAAACGTGGCTTCCATTAATCATTCACTCCAAAATGTGGTTTCAAAGGCAGAACTGATGTATTCCTACTACAGCACTCCAATTAGCCATTGTGGTTATCACCGGCAGAGCAGAGGTCCTGCATATTATTTTTTTTCATACAGAGCACATTTCTTTGACACCGGAGGCCAAAGGAGAAGAAAAGTCTCCACCTGCTCACATCGGAAAGAACTTAAGAAAATGATTAAAGTCAGGTCAGAAGTGTAATCTTTCATTAAAGGGTATGTTTTATTAACGCCGTGCGGTTAATTGCAGGGTCCTGTTTGAAGTGTGGAAACAAGGATGGCTTTCCACAACTACACAAACATTAATATGCAATGTCTTGAGATATTCACATGATATTAGTCTGGCTTGAATTGATTCATGTCCATGCTGTCGCTCAGATATTATCCTGTGATGTCCCTTTTTCAACATGCTTACAGTCCTGTTCCCATTCTAGTCCACACTATTCAGTACATCATATTGGATACACTGGTACCTTGGTTTTTGGCGAACAATTTGATCAGTTATTATACAGCAAAAACATTGCCATAGTATTATGCCCGAATTATCATTTTGTATACAAGATATACAAACCCCAAAACCAGTGAAGTTGTCACGTTGTGTAAATGCTAAATAAAAAAAAAGAATACAATGATTTGCAAATACCTTTCAACTTATATTCAATTGAATAGACTGCAAACTTTGTTATTTTTTGCAAATATCAGCTCATTTGGAATTTGATGCCTGCAACATGGTTGAAAAAAGCTGGCACAAGTGGCAAAAAAGACTGAGAAAGTTGAGGAAGGCTCATCAAACACTTATTTGGAACATCCCACAGGTGAACGGGCTAATTGGGAACAGGTGGGTGCCATGATTGGTTAGAGATGCTACCTCAGTAGAAACATTTAAGTCCCATCTCAAAACTCATTTGTATACTCTAGCCTTTGAATAGCCCCCCTTTTTTTAGACCAGTTGATCTGCCGTTTCTTTTCTTTTCTCCTCTGCTCCCCCCTATCCCTTGTGGAGGGGAAGACACACAGATCCGGTGGCCATGGATGGGGTGCTGGCTGTCAGGGGTCGGGACCCGGGGTGGACCGCTCGCCTGTATATCGGTTGGGAACATCTCTGCGCTGCTGACCCGTCTCCGCTCGGGATGGTTTCCTGCTGACCCCACTGTGGACTGGACTCTTACTGTTATGCTGGATCCACTATGGACTGGACTCTCACAATATTATGTTAGACCCACTCGACATCCATTGCATTCGGTCTCCCTAGAGGGGGGGGGTTACCCACATATGCGGTCCTCTCCAAGGTTTCTCATAGTCATTCACATCGACGTCCCACTGGGGTGAGTTTTTCCTTGCCCTTATGTGGGCTTTGTACCGAGGATGTCGTTGTGGCTTGTGCAGCCCTTTGAGACACTTGTGATTTAGGGCTATATAAATAAACATTGATTGATTGATTGATGATTGGGTATAAAAGCAGCTTCCATGAAATGCTCAGTCATTCACAAACAAGGACGGGGTCGAGGGTCACTACTTTGTCAACAAATGCGTGAGCAAATTGTTAAAGAATAACATTTCTTAACGAGCTATTGCAAGGAATTTAGGGATTTCACCATCTACGGTCCGTAATAACATCAAAAGGTTCAGAGAATCTGGAGATATCACTGCACGTAACATTGAATGCCCGTGACCTTGGATCCCTCAGGCGGTACTGCATCAAAAAAACGACATCAGTGTGTAAAGGATATCACCACATGGGCTCAGGAACACTTCAGAAAACCACTGTCAGTAACTACAGTTGGTCGCTACATCTGTAAGTGCAAGTTAAAATTCTACTATGCAAAGCGAAAGCCATTTATCAACAACACCCAGAAACGCCGCCGGCTTCGCTGGGCCTGAGCTCATCTGTACCGCGATACTATATCAGTACCGGTATACCGTACAACCCTGGTAGACACAATTTTATAGTCTGCACATGCTGTTTAGTAGATCTTAGTAGATCTGTCACGGCCAGGGCGCATTGCCCTCATCTTTGCACTCTAGCTTGCCACACCTCGGAACGCGCCCACGGCCGCGTCACGCCCCCCACATGCCGGCAAGGCTGTGGGCGATCAGCAATCAGCGCACCTGGACCTGATGAGAGTAAGCTGTATAAAGCACCAGTGGACCCAGGGATCCATGCAGAAACTTAGTTTACCCCTGGTGTACCTTCCGTCCCGAGTCTTACCAGTTGTTTCCCCCCGTGGTTTTGGACTGCCTTCCTCGATCCTCGACCCTCGCTCTGGACACGGACTCTGACGCCTCTCTCTGCCCCACGGACCTCACGCGGATCACAGACCACTTTTGCCTACTAGCACCCCTTTGGATTTGTCTGCGTCCACATCCAACATCACGGTAATACACAACAGCTAACTACACACATAGTCTAACACCACTCACTCTTGGATTTGGTCACACACTCTATTTCCTTAGTTTAGTAGTAGTGTTTGTTTATAAATATATATATATATATATATATATATATATATATATATATACTGCAAAAACTGAAATGTAATTAAGATGAAATATGTCAAATAAGGGTGATATTTGCTTATTTTCTGTCTGATAAGATAATTCTTCTCACTAAGCAAATTTTATGTTAGAGTGTTTTACTTGTTTTAAGTGTTTTGGTCCTAATTGATCTCAGTCAGATATTACAGCTTGTTGCTGAGATTTGATGACCTATATTGAGTAAAACATGCTTGAAACTAGAATATCAAGTGTTGCAAAGCTGTGTCATCAACACTCACAAGTATAAAACTACTTTTTTAAACTAATAATTTCTTACTTCAAGCATGAAAAAAAAAATTATGATGCCGAGCGCATATCATTATGTCAAGATAATGGCACTAGCGTTTACTTAATTTAAAAATATTTTTCAACATATTGAGCAAAAAGGTCTCTTTTTTTTCTACCAAGAAAAGTGCACTTGTTATTAGTGAGAATAAACTTATTTTAAGGTATTTTTGGGTTCATTGAGGTTAGCTAATTTTACTTGTTTTGGAAAGTTTTGACAAGCCAAATTTTCTTGTTCTATTGGCAGATAATTTTGCTTAGTTCAAATAAAATACCCAACATTTTTGTATTTTTTTTTCTTGTTTTTGAACACTGACTTTTTGCAATATATATATATATATATATATATATATATATATATATATATATATTTAACATCACTATCCCCCTGGTGTCTGAGCCGTCATCTCCCTCTGTGTAACCATAACAAGATCAGGTTTTGTGTTAATATTTTTGGTGGTCCTAGAACAAATTAATTGGTAATACGTTGTTTACTCAGTTGGGAAATTGTGTTAGATATAAATATAAACGGAATACAATGATTTGCAAATCCTTTTCAACCCATATTCAATTGAATGCACTACAAAGACAACATATTTGATGTTCAAACTCATAAACTTTTTTTTTTTTTTGCAAATAATTAACTTAGAATTTCATGGCTGCAACACGTGCCAAAGTAGTTGGGAAAGGGCATGTTCACCACTGTGTTACATGGCCTTTCCTTTTAACAACACTCAGTAAACGTTTGGGAACTGAGGAGACACATTTTTGAAGCTTCTCAGGTGGAATTCTTTCCCATTCTTGCTTGATGTACAGCTTAAGTTGTTCAACAGTCCGGGGGTCTCCGTTGTGCTATTTTAGGCTTCATAATGCGCTACACATTTTCAATGGGAGACAGGTCTGGACTACAGGCAGGCCAGTCTAGTACCCGCACTCTTTTACTATGAAGCCACGCTGTTGTAACACGTGCAGAATGTGGCTTGGCATTGTCTTGCTGAAATAAGCAGGGGCGTCCATGGTAACGTTGCTTGGATGGCAATATGTTGCTCCAAAACCTGTATGTACCTTTCAGCATTAATGGTGCCTTCACAGATGTGTAAGTTACCCATGCCTTGGGCACTAATACACCCCCATACCATCACACATGCTGGCTTTTACACTTTGCGCCTATAACAATCCGGATGGTTCTTTTCCTCTTTGGTCCGGAGGACACGACGTCCACAGTTTCCAAAAACAATTTGAAATGTGGACTCGTCAGACCACAGAACACTTTTCCACTTTGCATCAGTCCATCTTAGATGAGCTCAGGCCCAGCGAAGCCGACGGCGTTTCTGGGTGTTGTTGATAAACGGTTTTTGCCTTGCATAGGAGAGTTTTAACTTGCACTTACAGATGTAGCGACCAACTGTAGTTACTGACAGTGGGTTTCTGAAGTGTTCCTGAGCCCATGTGGTGATATCCTTTACACACCGATGTCGCTTGTTGATGCAGTACAGCCTGAGGGATCGAAGGTCACGGGCTTAGCTGCTTACGTGCAGTGATTTCTCCAGATTCTCTGAACCCTTTGATGATATTACGGACCGTAGATGGTGAAATCCCTAAATTCCTTGCAATAGCTGGTTGAGAAAGGTTGTTCTTAAACTGTTCAACAATTTGCTCACGCATTTGTTGACAAAGCGGTGACCCTCGCCCCCATCCTTGTTTGTGAATGACTGAGCATTTCATGGAATCTACTTTTATACCCAATCATGGCACCCACCTGTTCCCAATTAGCCTGCACACCTGTGTAAATAAGTGTTTGATGAGCATTCCTCAACTTTATCGGTATTTATTGCCACCTTACCCAACTTCTTTGTCACGTGTTGCTGGCATCAAATTCTAAAGTTAATGATTATTTGCAACAACAAAAAAATGTTTATCAGTTTGAACATCAAATATGTTGTCTTTGTAGCATATTCAACTGAATATGGGTTGAAAATGATTTGCAAATCATTGTTTATATTTACATCTAACACAATTTCCCAACTCATATGGAAACATGGTTTGTATAAGAGAATATAAAGCACAGCAAACCTGCTTTGTTCATGTCTCCATCATTATAAAAGTGCTGTTCACCACGAAGCAATTTATTAGGTTGCCGCTTCCTAATGTTGCAAAAGAATGGCCGCTGCGTTAGAAAGCTGGGCCATGTTTCATTGTAGCTGCCGAGAAGTGATAACGGATAAATGAATTCCTCAACCTAAAGATCAATAGAGTAACACCGGCGCTCTCAATGGCTGCCATGGTTACAGCCTGAGCGGAAAGTGGGAGGCTTAACACCCACCAAACTGAAAATGTCTGTGCTGAACCGCCATCAAAGCCTGCCTCCCAGGATATATTGGCCTGCTTCACCCCTGGAGATACGGACAGCGATGTCGCCGCGTGGGGGCTGGTTCCTGTAATGGGAATCACAGACAGGAGGTCATGTCAATTGAACAGCCCCGGTAGCATTAACAGCCGTCTTGAACTGCACCCATGTTAAGCGTCTGGAGGCAGAGTGGAGGTGCAGGCATCCTCACGGAAAGAGAACGTGGTTATGCTGCCAAAAGAGCTCAATTCAACAAGAATAGAAGAAATAATTCTGCAATTAAACCTGCTTATGTCAACGCCCCTCCAACTGGCTGACTGACATAAGCAAAATATGACGCATTGTAAGTAGAGATGTCCGATAATGGCTTTTTTTGCCGATATCCGATATTGTCCAACTCTTAATTACCGATACCGATATATACAGTCGTGGAATCAACACATTATTATGCCTCATTTTGTTGTGATGCCCCCGCTGGATGCATTAAACAATGTAACAAGGTTTTCCAAAATAAAACAACTCAAGTTATGGAAAAAAGTGCCATATTTATTATTGAAGTCACAAAGTGCTTTTTTTTTTTTAACATGCCTCAAAACAGCAGCTTGGAAATTTGGGACATGCTCTCCCTGAGAGAGCATGAGGAGGTTGAGGTGAGCGGTGTTGAGTTGGGGTGTGTAGGGTGTAGCGGGGGGGTGTATATTGTAACGTCCCGGAAGAGTTAGTGCTGCAAGGGTTTCTGGGTATTTGTTCTGTTGTGTTTATGTTGTGTTACGGTGCGGATGTTCTTTTTCGTCCTGATTAAGAGGAATGTTTTGATGGTGGAACGGTCGAAATGCATTGAAAAATGTGGGAGGAGTAGTCGCCATAAAAAAGGGTGGAAATTGGGCTCTGCAAAACCAGGAATTGTGGAAAATCCTGGAATTTTTTTTAACTTGGAAAAGGGGAAGTTTGAATTTCCACAATGGTGAAATGTGTTAAAGGTGGAATGGTTTGAATAGGTTGAAAAATGTGGAAATGGTGGACGTTTGAAGTGTGAAGTGAAGTGAATTATATTTATATAGCGCTTTTCTCTCATGACTCGAAGCGCTTTACATAGTAAAAGCCAATATCTAAGTTACATTTAAACCAGTGTGGGTGGCACTGGGAGCAGGTGGGTAAAGTGTCTTGCCCAAGGACACAACGGCAGTGACGAGGAAGGCGGAAGCGGGGATCGAATCTGGAACCCTCAAGTTGCTGGCACGGCCACTCTACCAACCGAGCTATACTGCCCCAACCGTTCCAACTTCAAACTGTTCAGTCTATTTGGGAATTGCCAAATAGGCTTTCCTTTGACAAATTCCCAAGAATTTCCAGAATTCCAGCTTTACCCAAATTCCAGCAAATTGGCCATTTTTCAAATGGCCAATTTGCTGGAATTGAATGAAAAATGTGGAAGGTAGAGCGCGCCGAAATCTGGAGAAGAAGAAGAAGAAGAATAAACTTAGTTTAAGAGGAATGTATTGATGGTGGAAAAGTTGAAATGTGTTGAAAAATGTGGGAGGAGTAGTCGCCAGAAAAAAGGGTGGAAATTGGGCTCTGCGAAACCAGGAATTCTGGAAAATCCTGGAATTTTTTTTAACTCGGAAAAGGGGAACTTTGAATTTCCAGAATGGTGAAGGTGGAATTGTTTGAATAGGTTGAAAAATGTGGAAATGGTGGACGTTTGAAAAATGGCCAATTCATTTTGAATGGGAAAAATGTCCCGGAAAAGCTGGAATTCTGGAAATTCTTGGGAATTTGTCAAGGGAAAGCCTATTTGGCAATTCTCAAATAGGCTGAACAGTTTGAAGTTGGAACGGTTTGAATTGAATGAAAAATGTGGAAGGTAGAGCGCGCTGAAATCTGGAGAAGAAGAAGAATAAGAATAAACTTTGTTTAAGAGGAATGTATTGATGGTGGAAAGGTTGAAATGTGTTGAAAAATGTGGGAGGAGTAGTCGCCAGAAAAAAGGGTGGAAATTGGGCTCTGCGAAGTCAGGAATTCTGGAAAATCCTGGAATTTTTTTTTACTTGGAAAAGGGGAAGTTTGAATTTCCACAATGGTGAAATGTGTTGAAGGTGGAATGGTTTGAATAGGTTGAAAAATGTGGAAATGGTGGACGTTTGAAGTGTGAAGTGAAGTGAATTATATTTATATAGCGCTTTTCTCTCATGACTCGAAGCGCTTTACATAGTGAAAGCCAATATCTAAGTTACATTTAAACCAGTGTGGGTGGCACTGGGAGCAGGTGGGTAAAGTGTCTTGCCCAAGGACACAACGGCAGTGACGAGGATGGCGGAAGCGGGGATCGAACCCTCAAGTTGCTGGCACGGCCACTCTACCAACCGAGCTATACTGCCCCTCAAAAATTCAAATTGGCCATTTGAAAAATGGCCAATTTGCTGGAATTTGGGTAAAGCTGGAATTCTGGAAATTCTTGGGAATTTGTCAAGGGAAAGCCTATTTGGCAATTCTCAAATAGGCTGAACAGTTTGAAGTTGGAACGGTTGGAATTGAATGAAAAATGTGGAAGGTAGAGCGCGCCGAAATCTGGAGAAGAAGAAGAATAAGAATAAACTTAGTTTAAGAGGAATGTATTGATGGTGGAAAAGTTGAAATGTGTTGAAAAATGTGGGAGGAGTAGTCGCCAGAAAAAAGGGTAGAAATTGGGCTCTGCGAAACCAGGAATTCTGGAAAATCCTGGAATTTTTTTTAACTCGGAAAGGGGGAACTTTGAATTTCCAGAATGGTGAAGGTGGAATTGTTTGAATAGGTTGAAAAATGTGAAAATGGTGGACGTTTGAAAAATGGCCAATTCATTTTGAATGGGAAAAATGTCCCGGAAAAGCTGGAATTCTGGAAATTCTTGGGAATTTGTCAAGGGAAAGCCTATTTGGCAATTCTCAAATAGGCTGAACAGTTGGAAGTTGGAACGGTTTGAATTGAATGAAAAACGTGGAAGGTAGAGCGCGCCGAAATCTGGAGAAGAAGAAGAATAAGAATAAACTTAGTTTAAGAGGAATGTATTGATGGTGGAAAAGTTGAAATGTGTTGAAAAATGTGGGAGGAGTAGTCGCCAGAAAAAAAGGGTGGAAATTGGGCTCTGCGAAACCAGGAATTCTGGAAAATCCTGGAATTGTTTTTAACTCGGAAAAGGGGAACTTTGAATTTCCAGAATGGTGAAGGTGGAATTGTTTGAATAGGTTGAAAAATGTGGAAATGGTGGACGTTTGAAAAATGGCCAATTCATTTTGAATGGGAAAAATGTCCCGGAAAAGTTGGAATTCTGGGAAATCTGGGATTTTGGGGAATTTGTCAAGGGAAAGCCCGCGATTCCCGAAAAGGCTGAACAGTTTGAAGTTGGAATGGTTTGTGTCGGGTGAAAAATGTGGAAGGTAGAGCGCACCAAAATCTGGAGAAGAAGAAGAAGAAGAAACTTTGTTTTTTGTCTTAATTAGAGGAATGTTTTGATGGTGGAACGGTTGAAATGCGTTGAAAAATGTGGGAGGAGTAGTCGCCAGAATAAATTGGGGAAATTGGGCTCTGCAAAACCAGGAATTCTGGAAAATCCTGGAATTTGTTTTAACTTGGAAAAGGGGAAGTTTGAATTTCCAGAATGGTGAAATATGTTGAAGGTGGAATGGTATGAATAGGTTGAAAAATTTGGAAATGGTGGACGTTTGAAAAATGGCCAATTCATTTTGAATGGGAAAAATGTCCCGGAAAAGCTGGAATTCTGGGAAATCTGGGTATTTTGGGACTTTGTCAAGGGAAAGCCAGCGATTCCCAAATAGGCTGAACAGTTTGAAGTTGGAACGGTTTGAATTGAATGAAAAATGTGGAAGTTAGAGAGCGCCAAAATCTGGAGAAGAAGAAGAATAAACTTTTTGTCCTGATTAAGAGGAATGTTTTGATGGTGGAACGGTCGAAATGCGTTGAAAAATGTGGGAGGAGTAGTCTCCAGAAAAAAGGGTGGAAATTGGACTCTGCAAAACCAGGAATTCTGGAAAATCCTGGAATTTTTTTTAACTTGGAAAAGGGGAAGTTTGAATTTCCACAATGGTGAAATGTGTTGAAGGTGGAATGGTTTGAATAGGTTGAAAAAATGTGGAAATGGTGGACGTTTGAAGTGTGAAGTGAAGTGAATTATATTTATATAGCGCTTTTCTCTCGTGACTCGAAGCGCTTTACATAGTGAAACACAATATCTAAGTTACATTTAAACCAGTGTGGGTGGCACTGGGAGCAGGTGGGTAAAGTGTCTTGCCCAAGGACAACAACGGCAGTGACTAGGATGGCGGAAGCGGGGATCGAACCTGGAACCCTCAAGTTGCTGGCACGGCCACTCTACCAACCGAGCTATACCGCCCCTCAAAAATTCAAATTGGCCATTTGAAAAATGGCCAATTTGCTGGAATTTGGGTAAAGCTGGAATTCTGGAAATTCTTGGGAATTTGTCAAGGGAAAGCCTATATGGCAATTCCCAAATAGGCTGAACAGTTTGAAGTTGGAACGGTTGGAATTGGATGAAAAATGTGGAAGGTAGAGCGCGCCGAAATCTGGAGAAGAAGAATAAGAATAAACTTTGTTTAAGAGGAATGTATTGATGGTGGAAAGGTTGAAATGTGTTGAAAAATGTGGGAGGAGTAATCGCCAGAAAAAAGGGTGGAAATTGGGCTCTGCGAAACCAGGAATTCTGGAAAATCCTGGAATTTTTTTTAACTCGGAAAAGGGGAACTTTGAATTTCCAGAATGGTGAAGGTGGAATTGTTTGAATAGGTTGAAAAATGTGGAAATGGTGGACGTTTGAAGTGTGAAGTGAAGTGAATTATATTTATATAGCGCTTTTCTCTCGTGACTTGAAGCGCTTTACATAGTGAAACCCAATATCTAAGTTACATTTAAACCAGTGTGGGTGGCACTGGGAGCAGGTGGGTAAAGTGTCTTGCCCAAGGACACAACGGCAGTGACTAGGATGGCGGAAGCGGGGATCGAATCTGGAACCCTCAAGTTGCTGGCACGGCCACTCTACCAACCGAGCTATACCGCCCCTCAAAAATTGCCCCTCAAAAATTCAAATTGGCCATTTGAAAAATGGCCAATTTGCTGGAATTTGGGTAAAGCTGGAATTCTGGAAATTCTTGGGAATTTGTCAAGGGAAAGCCTATTTGGCAATTCCCAAATAGGCTGAACAGTTTGAGGTTGGAACGGTTGGAATTGAATGAAAAATGTGGAAGGTAGAGCGTGCCGAAATCTGGAGAAGAAGAAGAATAAGAATAAACTTAGTTTAAGAGGAATGTATTGATGGTGGAAAGGTTGAAATGTGTTGAAAAATGTGGGAGGAGTAGTCGCCAGAAAAAAGGGTGGAAATTGGGCTCTGCGAAACCAGGAATTCTGGAAAATCCTGGAATTTTTTTTAACTCGGAAAAGGGGAACTTTGAATTTCCAGAATGGTGAAGGTGGAATTGTTTGAATAGGTTGAAAAATTTGGAAATGGTGGACGTTTGAAGTGTGAAGTGAAGTGAATTATATTTATATAGCGCTTTTCTCTCGTGACTCGAAGCGCTTTACATAGTGAAACCCAATATCTAAGTTACATTTAAACCAGTGTGGGTGGCACTGGGAGCAGGTGGGTAAAGTGTCTTGCCCAAGGACACAACGGCAGTGACGAGGATGGCGGAAGCGGGGATCGAATCTGGAACCCTCAAGTTGCTGGGACGGCCACTCTACCGACCGAGCTATACTGCCCCTCAAAAATTGCCCCTCAAAAATTCAAATTGGCCATTTGAAAAATGGCCAATTTGAAAAATTTGAAAAATTGGCCATTTGAAAAATGGCCAATTTGCTGGAATTTGGGTAAAGCTGGAATTCTGGAAATTCTTGGGAATTTGTCAAGGGAAAGCCTATTTGGCAGTTCCCAAATAGGCTGAACAGTTTGAAGTTGGAACGGTTGGAATTGAATAAAAAATGTGGAAGGTAGAGCGCGCCGAAATCTGGAGAAGAATAAGAATAAGAATAAACTTAGTTTAAGAGGAATGTATTGATGGTGGAAAAGTTGAAATGTGTTGAAAAATGTGGGAGGAGTAGTCGCCAGAAAAAAGGGTGGAAATTGGGCTCTGCGAAACCAGGAATTCTGGAAAATCCTGGAATTTTTTATAACTCTGAAAAGGGGAACTTTGAATTTCCAGAATGGTGAAGGTGGAATTGTTTGAATAGGTTGAAAAATGTGGAAATGGTGGACGTTTGAAGTGTGAAGTGAAGTGAATTATATTTATATAGCGCTTTTCTCTCGTGACTCGAAGCGCTTTACATAGTGAAACCCAATATCTAAGTTACATTTAAACCAGTGTGGGTGGCACTGGGAGCAGGTGGGTAAAGTGTCTTGCCCAAGGACACAACGGCAGTGACGAGAATGGCGGAAGCGGGGATCGAATCTGGAACCCTCAAGTTGCTGGCACGGCCACTCTACCAACCGAGCTATACTGCCCCTCAAAAATTGCCCCTCAAAAATTCAAATTGGCCATTTGAAAAATGGCCAATTTGCTGGAATTTGGGTAAAGCTGGAATTCTGGAAATTCTTGGGAATTTGTCAAGGGAAAGCCTATTTGGCAATTCCCAAATAGGCTGAACAGTTTGAAGTTGGAACGGTTGGAATTGAATGAAAAATGGCAAATTGGCCATTTTTCAAATGGCCAATTTGCTGGAATTGAATGAAAAATGTGGAAGGTAGAGCGCGCCGAAATCTGGAGAAGAAGAAGAAGAAGAATAAACTTAGTTTAAGAGGAATGTATTGATGGTGGAAAAGTTGAAATGTGTTGAAAAATGTGGGAGGAGTAGTCGCCAGAAAAAAGGGTGGAAATTGGGCTCTGCGAAACCAGGAATTCTGGAAAATCCTGGAATTTTTTTTAACTCGGAAAAGAGGAACTTTGAATTTCCAGAATGGTGAAGGTGGAATTGTTTGAATAGGTTGAAAAATGTGGAAATGGTGGACGTTTGAAAAATGGCCAATTCATTTTGAATGGGAAAAATGTCCCGGAAAAGTTGGAATTCTGGGAAATCTGGGATTTTGGGGAATTTGTCAAGGGAAAGCCCGCGATTCCCGAATAGGCTGAACAGTTTGAAGTTGGAATGGTTTGTATCGGGTGAAAAATGTGGAAGGTAGAGCGCACCAAAATCTGGAGAATAATAATAATAATAATAATAAGTTGAATAAATAGATGAATTTTGGTGTAGAAAACCATATTATCTACTGTATGCGAGTAGAGGAAGAGAACGCTCCATACCAATAGTTGTCTATACCTTTTGTGTCCAAATTCAACTCTACTTTACGACTTCTGTGTATGATTTAGGTATTAGAGTGATGCTGAAGTGGAGTCAATAATGTGGAGAGGTTCTATTTACCGTGCACATGAAAAGAAACACCTTTCAGAACTGCCGGCCGACCTCAATGAACACGTTTTTCGGGGTCAAAAAGCTGCTTTTTTGCAGAGCTCACAAAACACCATGTCGACTTTTGTTCCTGTTATTTGTGGTTTGCACTTACCCAAAACAAAGATTTGAGTGTAGGCTTTTACCGAGGCGACGCGGTTAGAAAGACCACACTCCCACTTTCCGTGATGGTCCTTGGCGAGGGGCCGCAGCAGCAATGAGCCATCGGGTCTGATGGAATACGATATGCGACGAGCCAGGTCAACCTTTATGTCAGA
Source organism: Nerophis lumbriciformis (assembly GCF_033978685.3). Classification (NCBI taxonomy): domain Eukaryota; kingdom Metazoa; phylum Chordata; class Actinopteri; order Syngnathiformes; family Syngnathidae; genus Nerophis; species Nerophis lumbriciformis. The sequence goes on from NC_084567.2 coordinate 38,659,564, forward strand.
AAGAAATAATAATAAAAAAATGTAGCCAACAATGGAAAACTCTTTCACTGTACAAACATACACACATATTGTACATACACATGCACTAGAGATGCGCGGATAGGCAATTATTTCATCCGCAACCGCATCACAAAAGTCGTCAACCATCCGCATCCACCCGAACTAACATTTAATCAAAACTGCACCCGCCCGCACCCGCCCGTTGTTATATATCTAATATAGACGATGCAAGGCATTAGTGAGGTTATAAAGCTTTTGCCTGTTAAAGAAAAGAGACTGATCCAATGCAGCAGAGACATGCGTGCCACGCTGTCACGGCCCAGACGCACACCAGTGCGCAATCATCTGGGAGCCGCGCAGGGCGCACCTCCAAGCGCGTGGAGGTGCGATGTCCCTCGCACCCGCGGCGGCTCCACCCGGGCTCGCGCCCGAGGCTTCAGCGCGCACCGCGGCGGCCATCCTACTCGTCGCGGCCTAGCTCTCGCTGCCGGCGACGGCCGGGTATGGGCCCGACGCTCCAGCGCCATCCATTTTCAGGGCTAGTTGATTCGGCAGGTGGGTTGTTACACACTCCTTAGCGGGTTCCGACTTCCATGGCCACCGTCCTGCTGTCTATATCAACCAACACCTTTTCTGGGGTCTGATGAGCGTCGGCATCGGGCGCCTTAACCCGGCGTTCGGTTCATCCCGCAGCGCCAGTTCTGCTTACCAAAAGTGGCCCACTCGGCTCACCAGGGTGAGCCCCACCCCTTTCGTGAGCGCACTGCGCGCGGAGTGACCCCTGTTACGCGCTCCCGGCAACGGGGGTGGCGGGCAGGTAAGCTGCGCGGGCGGAGCGCGCGGAGTGACCCCTGTTACGAGCCCCCGGCCACGGGGGTGGCGGGCAGGTAAGCTGCTTACCTGCTGCGCGTCACGCCGGCCGCGGCGAAGGCGGACGAGGCGGGGGGTCGGTGCGGTGGGCGCGGTGGTGACCCTGGACGTGCGTCGGGCCCTTCTCGCGGATCACCTCAGCTACGGCTCCCGGTGGGGCCCTCTCGGGGGAAGGGGCCTCGGCCCCGGACCCCGGCGAGGCGTCCCTTCTCCGCTCCGTAAAAGTGTCCATCTCTTTTTTTTTTTTCTTCTTCTGTTGTGGCATATGCTGCAGGTGCCTGCTCGTTTTTCGTATGTGGGTAACAACATTTAACTATGTATATATATTTCCGAATTGGTTTAACTGCCACCCGCCTTAATCTATTTAAAATCTTTTTTTTTTTTTATTTCAACCGCCCGACCCGACCTGCGGATAAAATCTTTTTTTTTTTTTTTTTCAACCGCCCGACCCGCGGATAATCCGCTGACTCCCGGTTGTGTCCGCAAACCGCGCATCTCTAACATGCACATATACAGTACATACACACACTCATGCACAGTGTTGGGACTAACACGTTACAAAGTAACGCCGTTAGTTTCGGCGGTAACTAGTAATCTAACACGTTATTTTTTATATTCAGTAACTCAGTTACCGTTACTACATGATGCGTTACTGCGTTATTTAACGTTATTTTTTATGTAGTATCGGCTAGAAACAGAAGATCTGAGTGTGTTTTATTGCAGCGCTGCGGTGTCGTCCTTCTGTGTCACAAGGAAAAGAAGAGAAGAGGCGTGCTTTGTGTGGCTGGGGGCGGGGGGGGGGGGGGGTGGGCTCCCAGACCTTAGTTGAGGGGCGCAGGGGAGACATTCCTCCAGGGCCTATGTACTTCGGGGCTAACAACCTTCACTTTACCCGGAAGTGGGTCTTTACAGCTGAGGGTGAATGACGAGGCCGGCGGTTTGTTGCAACTTTGTGACTTTATTGGACGCAGCCATCCACCAAGCTAGAGCACCTGCACGTGCTCACTGTCGCCGTTCCCTCACCTCTCTCGCCTACTCACTCACTGACTTCACTCACCTCACATGCTGTCATATCTTAAAGGGCCACACACTCACACACACACACATACGCTACTCTCATAACAACTAACAAGACATCATGGTGAAGCCAGAAGTCGAGTTTCTTAACATGGAGACATTCTCAATACTTTTCTTTTGTCGAGCACAAAGAAAATAACATTTTAGTTAAATGTAAGTTGTGTCTTGGATCAAAGATCCTATCTACTTTAAGTTAAAGTTAAAGTGCCATTATGTTGCAGCTATTTAAAATAGTTTTGTCAGTTTGTTCTGGCCTGAAATAAATTGGCCCTTTGAAACATATCTTTGTCTTTGTGTGTTGTATGTAGACCACATTGCTTTCTGAGTTCAGTGATGCAAAAAAACGTTATTATGGTCTTACCTTTACTTATAAATGCGCTGCTGTTGTGCTGGATTAATGAACCCCCTGATGGGAGTGTTATATCAACTAAAGCCCTCACTTAAACTTTCCACGTGCAAGATTGAATCTATTTAAAAAAGTGTAACCGAGGGTTTATAAATGTCGCCTATACTGTATGAAACTACATAATAACAAACACGGAGGCTCCAGTTTACACGAGGACCACTTTATTTACCTTCTTTCAAAAACTTCCGCTCCACTCCAACGTGTCAAAATTCTGCTCTTAGCGCCTTCAAAATAAGAGCTCAAGGCATATACTGTAAAACAGCGCATAACAGGAACTTAACATCACAAAGAGGAAAGCCCATAAAAATAGGTTACAAAAGTGATTTAATAAGAAGCCAAAAAGTGCAAAAACAATAATGTTCGTGTTGGAGGAGTTGTGAATTAGGTACACCTGCAGTTTGCAGGTGTACCTAATGTTGTGGCCCTGCAGTCATTCACAACTCCTCCAACACCAACATTATTGTTTTTGCACTTTTTGGCTTCTTATGAAATAACTTTTTTAAATAGATAAAATCTTGCACGTGGAAAGTTTAAGTGTGGGCTTTAGTTGATATAACCCTCCCGTCAGGGGTTGCCGTGCATTCTATGGCGGGGGTGCAGGAGGTGAGCCTCAGCCAGTGCGTCTTTTGCAGCCGTTTTATGATCGCTCAGCACAAGAAATACTTTACACACATACAGTTGTTGACAAAATACACTGTACATTATATACCTCAGCTAACTAAACTATGGAAATATATAATATAATTCATATAGCAATACGGTCTCACTGCACAGCAGACCAGCAGTTAGCCGACTCCGTCCATGTTGAGGCACTGAGTGACGTGCCTCGACTGGCTGCTGTTCACCGCACCGTCTCTTCTCAGTATTTGAACGGTAAATGTGAAAATTCAGCGATTTTGAATAAAAATAATCTAAAACTGGTGAAGTTAAATGGAAAATAACTTTATAATATAATCACTGGATACATTTAACAATTTAATATGTATTTTTTTCTTTTTAAATTTTTTTCTTTCCTCTAGTGACTGCACATACTGATATATATATATATATATATATATATATATATATATATATATATATATATATATATATATATATATATATATATATATATATATATATATCCATCCATCCATTTTCTACCGCTTATTAAAGTTAAAAGTTAAAGTTAAAGTACCAATGATTGTCACACACACACTAGGTGTGGCGAGATTATTCTCTGCATTTGACCCATCACCCTTGATCACCCCCTGGGAGGTGAGGGGAGCAGTGGGCAGCAGCGGTGGCCGCGCCCGGGAATCATTTTGGTGATTTAACCCCCAATTCCAACCCTTGATGCTGAGTGCCAAGCAGGGAGGTAATGGGTCCCATAGTCTTTGGTATGACTTGGCCGGGGTTTGAACTCACAACCTACCGATCTCAGGGCGGACACTCTAACCACTAGGCCACCTTTGGGGTTGCGGGGGGCGCTGGAGCCTATCTCAGCTACAATCGGGCGGAAGGCGGGGTACACCCTGGACAAGTCGCCACCTCATCGTAGTGTTGCCAATCAACTTATCCCCGGGTGCATGTCTTTGGAGGTGGGAGGAAGCCGGAGTACCCGGAGGGAACCCACGCAGTCACGGGGAGGACATGCAAACTCCACACAGAAAGATCCCGAGCCCGGGATTGAACCCAAGACTACTCAGGACCTTCGTATTGTGAGGCAAATGCATATATATATGTATCCATCCATCCATCTTCTTCCGCTTATCCGAGGTCGGGTCGCGGGGGCAGCAGCCTAAGCAGGGAAGCCCAGACTTCCCTCTCCCCAGCCACTTCGTCCAGCTCTTCCTGTGGGACCCCGAGGCGTTCCCAGGCCAGCCGGGAGACATAGTCTTCCCAACGTGTCCTGGGTCTTCCCCGCGGCCTCCTACCGGTCGGACGTGTCCTAAACACCTCCCTAGGGAGGCGTTCGGGTGGCATCCTGACCAGATGCCCGAACCACCTCATCTGGCTCCTCTCGATATATATATATATAAAATAAATATAGCTAGAATTCACTGAAAGTCAAGTACTCCCCCGCCCCACCTCCCGAAATTGGAGGTCTCAAGGTTGGCAAGTATGCTTATGCTTAAAGGCCGCTGCTATAATTATTATCAATTGTGCTGACGTTGTACTTTTCTATCTGTGCAAAGGGACAACTAGAAAAGTACCGAAATAATTGTAGTACCGGTACCAGTACCGGTACCAAAATATCGGTATCGTTACAACACTAGCGTGGAGCGTCATGTTTTGAGCTAGTTAGCAGGCAACACGCAAGACAAAGTAAATGTTAACAATATCCTGTCCTCAAATCAGTACATTATGCAATCAGGAACTAACAAAGTCCATTTAATCCGGTCCCTATAGCAAGTTAATTAGCGCAGAGGGCAGATTCTACATCAAGTGGAACATTAAGTACTACAGTACTGTCATTTGTATCAGTGCTCACCTTGGTCCAGACGACTCTGACTGTGGCGTTGTTGTTTCCTTGACACGGGATGAGCAGGGTTCTCCCCACCTTTTGTTGGTACTTCTTCTCTGGAGCCATGCTGAATGACGGGGGGTCCTGTGAACCGTCCAAAACAACACAGCTGAATCCTGGCACTTGGAGTCGTAACAAAGGATGTGAGGACTGGATTAATGCCTCTTTGGACACGGTTATCTTAATAACAGGAGGATTAGCCACACAATTAACTCCCTAATAGTGCTCCCATTGTGGTGAGGCGGAGCTGACTTCCATTAATGCCAGAGGGCACCAGCGTCGCAGTGAAAAGGTCAATGAAATATTGTTCCTGTTAAGTTTTTAATTGACTGTGACAGACGCCATTTTGGCTAATCATAAAATACGTGTACAGGGACGTTGTTGTTGAACTAGAGCAGGGGTCGGCAACCTTTACCAGTCAAAGAGCCATTTTGACCAGTTTCACAAATTAAAGAAAACAACGGGAGCCACAAAAATCTTTTGAAATTCAAAATGAAATTAAAGCTGCAAGCAGCGTTGGTCGGGCCCGCGTATTTGGCAGGTGCTAGTCCTAAGTGTCCCAATACTTTTGTCTACTTTTAGTCTGAAGTGTCCCAAGACTTTTGTCTAGTGTACCTACCTTGTCTGCATTGTGTGGGCACGTTGGTGCTTCCTGCTTTTAAGCAGCCATCTTACAAAAAACAGCAACGCAGCAGCATCAGCGCAGCGGGTCTTTGAAGGGTCATAAAATCAAAACCGGAGCAGTTAGAAAAAAAAGCGCTTCTGTCATTGTAATCACAAGGGTTCAAACTCTCTCCTGTGTTAGTTTGAAGCTGAAACAACAAACGCGCTCAGAGGAGTTAGTTTTTGAAGGAAGGTGACCGGTTTTTACAAAAAATTTGTTTTGAAGGGGGAATAGCAAACTTCCTGTTGATTTTTGCTGGGGGTTGTCAATTTATGAAATGTAGGTCTAAGTGAGACCTACGGAGAGGTTTTCGTTTCATGTCTCTCCGACCTTCCCAGTGGGAGTTACAGGCAGTTTTGTCATTTTTTTCTTCCGAGGAGCAGTTTTTTCTCCGTTTTATTCAAAAATTGCTCTAGAGCGCAATTGTTAAATTTGGGGTTAGGTTTTTTATTAGCTCGCAATTTTTGCCAGTCCTGATGTGTGCGTTCAGTTCGGTGAGTTGTGAAGCGTGTTAAGGGGGTCAAATTACAGTGTTTTTAGTACTTTTTTGTCTTGAAGGGGGAATTGCCAACTTCCTGTTGATTTCTGCCCGATGATATACAATTATGAAAACTAGGTCTAAGTCAGACCTACATACAGGTTTTTGTTTCATGTCTCTCCGATCTTCCTAGTGGGAGATATAGGCAGTCTAGTTTTTCTTTTCCTAGGGGGCGCTAGAGCGCAATTTTGAGTTTTGGGGTTCGTTTTTTTTTAAAAAGGTAATTTTCGCAGGTCCTGATGTGTGGGTCAAATATGGTGAGTTTTGAAGCATGTTAAGTGGGTCAAATTACAGTTTGTTGTGGCGGCGGAAGAATAAAGAATAATAAAACCTTACAAATACAATAGGTCCTTATGTCCCATTGTATAAGGACTCCCAAAGGGAGTCCTTATACAATGGGCCATGCGGGCCCTAATAACACTGCATACAAAGTTTTTTTTTTGCTTTGTGATATGTATTAACCAAGGGTCTCAGACACGCGGCCCACATCTTAATATGAAAATGGAATGTTAGTGCGGCCCGCGGGTTTTATATGAATGGCGCTTGACATCGTCATACTTGTCAACCCTCCCGATTGTTCCGTCAGACTACAAATTTCAAGGCAACCGTTCTCGCCCACTACAACCAACGTGCCGGCCCAGCCACACGTTGTTAGGGGCTTCTGCTTGCTCACGTAAGTGACAGCAAGGCATACTTGGTCAACGACCACACAGGTTACACTGACGGTGGCGGTATAAAAAACTTTAACACTCTTACTAATAATGCGCCACACTGTGAACCCACACCAAACAAGAATGACAAACACATTTCGGGAGAATATCTGCACCGTAACACAACATAAACACAACAGGACAAATACCCAGAATCCCATGCAGCCCTAACTCTTCCGGGCTACATTATGATGTGTGAGGGAGCAGGGTTGGGGTGGGGGCGGGGTTTGGTGGTAGCAGGGGTGTATAATGTAGCCCGGAAAAGTCAGGGCTGCATGGGATTCTGGGTATTTGTTCTGTTGTGTTTATGTTGTGTTAAGGTGCAGATGTTCTCCCGAAATGGGTTTGTCATTCTTGTTTGGTTTTGGTTCAAAGCGTGGCGCATTATTAGTAAGAGTGTTAAAGTTGTTTTATATGGCCACCGTCAGTGTAACCTGTGTGGCTGTTGACCAAGTATGCCTTGCTGTCACTTACGTGTGCAAGCAGAAGATGCATATAACAAGAGGCTGGGCTGGCACGCTGTTAATACAGATTGTAGAGGGCGCTAAATGCTGTACCATCATGGCACGCCCTTATTATTATTTTAAGGGTGAAAATCGGAGAATATTAATCCCGGGAGTTTTCTGCGAGAGGCACTGAAATCCGGAAGTCTCCCGGGAAAATCGGGGGGGGTCGGCAAGTATGCAACTGAGCCGCATCAGAGTGATCAAAGAGCCGCATGCGGCTCCGGAGCCGCAGGTTGCCGACCCCTGAACTAGAGCGACACCTTCATTGGTCGGTGGTTGTCATACGTAAGAAAAATCTGCAAAAAGTTAGTGTTCAAAAACTTATTTGAACTAAGCAAAATTATCTGCCAATAGTACAAGAAAAATTGGCTTGTCAAGACTTTCCAAAACAAGTAAAATTAGCTAACCTCAATAAACCCCAAAAATACCTTAAAATAAGTATATTCTCACTAATAACAAGTGCACTTTTCTAGGTAGCTCAATATGTTGTAAAATATTCTTAAATGAAGTAAATGCTAGTGCCATTATCTTGACATAATGATATGCACTCGGCATTACATTTCCTGAAACCAGCAAACTTATACTAAAAACTAATTTATTGTTCTTAATGGAAAGGAAACAAGGCAACCGCTTGTTACTCTCGAGGTCTCCTAGCCGCTCAGGCAAATCATATTGTCTAAAAATGCATTTTTCCATCGATAACATGACATCATCGCGTCAAGTGCGTGCTCTTTCAGTCAATTAGTGCGCAAGGAATATATATATATATATATATATATATATATATATATGTATAAATATATATATACATACAGCCCGGCCCCCGACCAAATTTTTTTAATTATAATTTTGAAGAATTTATTGTCAAAACTTGGTCTTGGGTGTATGCTTTTTCCGGGATGCAACGGAAAGTTGGCTCGGGCGAGACGGGAATGTAAGTACATTTTTATTTAAACTACAAAAACAGGAAGTAAACAAAAGGCGCGCACAATGGCGGAGAACAAACTATGAAACCAAACACTTGCACAAAGGCAAAAACTATGAACAACAAAAAACACTAACTGTGGCAATAATAAACAAAACTTACTTGGCATGGACAAAAAGGAGCAACGTGAACGATGGACATGAAAAAAATAGCAGCAAGGGTCTTAAGGCTGTGTGGAGAGTGTGCAGAAGCATAAATGTGGAGATGTCGTCAGAACGACAAACTGAAAACAATGAACTTAAATACTACAGACATGATTAACGAAAACAGGTGCGTGACTCAAAATGTGAAACAGGTGCGTGACGTGACAGGTGAAAACTAATGGTTGCTATGGTGACAAAACAAAAGTGCACAAAAAGTCCAAAAACCAAAACGAACATGACCAAAACAAAAACATGATCACACAGACATGACATTTATCTGAATGTGCATGAAATATTTCTGTTCAAAATTGTTTGAAATGTCACATGTTAAATATTTAAATATTAACTGTCAGTTTACTGTACTGTGCCAACTGTACTACTATATGAGTACGTGTTTTCTATTGTTTCATTGAAAATAAAACAGCATTTGGCTGTCATCTGTTTTAATTATGAGACACAATTGTGTCAAAGTCATGATTTTTTTTCCCATGCTTGAAATAAGAAATGATTACTTTAAAAAGGTAGTTTTATACTTGTGAGTGTTGATGACACAGCTTTGCAACACTTGATATTCTAGTTTCAAGCATGTTTTACTCAATATAGGTCATCAAATCTCAGCAACAAGCTGTAATATCTTACTGAGATCATTTAGGACCAAAACACTTAAAACAAGTAAAACACTCTAACATAAAATCTGCTTAGTGAGAAGAATTATCTTATCAGACAGAAAATAAGCAAATATCACCCTTATTTGAGATAATTAATCTTACTCAGATTTCAGTTTCTGCAGTGCACTGTACAGAAATATAAAATGCCTTTCATAATCATTATGCTACATTAAAGAAAAAAACTATTAATGGGTGGTCCTCATTTAACGACACTTCAGGGTTACATTCCCATAAATTAGTACATGCATAGGCGGAATAGTATGTACCAGTTAAGAGCCAATTAAACTCACAAGTTGAGGTTTGATTGATTAATTGATTGATTGAAACTTCCATTAGTAGATGTCACAGTATAGTACATATTCTGCACAATTGACCACTAAATGGTAACACCCCAATAAGTTTTTCAACAAGTCGGGGTCCACGTTAACCAATTCATGGTACAAATATGTACTATCATCATAATATAGTCATCACACAAGTTAATCATCAGAGTATATACATTGAATTATTTACATTATTTACAATCCGGGGGGTGCGATGCGGAGGGGGGAGGTTAGATTTGGTTGATATCAGCATACTTCAGTCATCAACAATTATATCATCAGAGAAATGGACATTGAAACAGTGTAGGTCTGACTTGGTAGGATATGTACAGCGAGCAGTGAACATAGTGAGCTCAGAAAGCATAAGAACGAGTATATACATTTGATTATTTACAATCCAGGGAGGTGGGATGTGGTGGGGGGGAGGGTGTTAGTCTAGGGTTGTAGTTGCCTGGAGGTGTTCTTTTAGTGCGGTTTTGAAGGAGGATAGAGATGCACTTTCCTTTACACCTGTTGGGAGTGCATTCTATATTGATGTGGCATAGAAGGAGAATGAGTTAAGATCTTTGTTAGATCGGAATCTGGGTTTAACGTGGTTTGTGGAGCTCCCCCTGGTGTTGTGGTTATGGCGGTCATTTACGTTAAGGAAGTAGTTTGACATGTACTTCGGTATCAGGGAGGTGTAGCGAATAGAGATGTCCGATAATGGCTTTTTTGCCGATATCCGATGTTCCGATATTGTCCAACTCTTAATTACCGATTCCAATATCAACCGATACCGATATATACAGTCTATTATACGATATATACGATATATTATGCCTAATTTTGTTGTGATGCCCTGCTGGATGCATTAAACAATGTAACAAGGTTTTCCAAAATAAATCAACTCAAGTTATGGAAAAAAAATGCCAACATGGCACTGCCATATTTATTATTGAAGTCACAAAGTGCATTATTTTTTTGAACATGCCTCAAAACAGCAGCTTGGAATTTGGGACATGCTCTCCCTGAGAGAGCATGAGGAGGTTGAGGTCGGGGTTGGGGCGGGGGGTGTATATTGTAGCGTCCCGGAAGAGTTGGTGCTGCAAGGGTTTCTGGGTATTTGTTCTGTTGTGTCAATGTTGTGCTACGGTGCGGATGTTCTCCCGAAATGTGTTTGTCATTCTTGTTTGGTGTGGGTTCACAGTGTGGCGCATATTTGTAACAGTGTTAAAGTTGTTTATACGGCCACCCTCAGTGTGACCTGTATGGCTGTTGACCAAGTATGCTTGCATTCACTTGTGTGTGTGAAAATCCGTAGATATTACGTGATTGGGCCGGCTCGCAAAGGCAGTGCCTTTAAGGCACGCCCCCAATATTGTTGTTTGGGTGGAAATGGGGAGAAATTCGGGAGAATGGTTGCCCCGGGAGATTTGTGGGAGGGCATTGAAATTCGGGAGTCTCCAGGGAAAATCGGGAGGGTTGGCAAGTATGACTCAAAGACGCTTTGTACTTCTCCCTACGTGCCTCCGTACAGCGGCGTTTTAAAAAGTTATACATTTTACTTTTTGAATCCGATACCGATAATTTCCGATACCACATTTTAAAACATTTATCGACCGATAATATTGGCAGTCCGATATTATCGGACATCTCTAGACATCTCTATAGACTAGGCTCAGTGTAAGTTGTTTTACTCTGTCCTCCACCCTGAGCCAGCCCACTTTGGAGAAGTGGGTAGGATTGAGGTGTGATCTGGGGTGGAGGTCTAGAAGTAATCTGATTAGCTTGTTCTGGGATGTTTGGAGTTTAGATTTGAGGGTTTTGGAGGTGCTAGGGTACCAGGAGGTGCATGCTTAATGGAAAAAGGGTTGAATGAGAGTTCCCGCTAGAATCTTCATGGAGCTTTTGTTGACCAGAGAGGAGATTCTGTAGGGAAATCTCGTTCGTTGGTTGACCTTTTTGATTACCTTGGTTGCCATTTTATCACAGGAAAGATTAGCCTCTAGAATGGAACCTAGGTAGGTGACCTCATCTTTCCTGGTGATAACAATGTCACCCACTTTTATAATGAAGTCACTGCCTTTCTTAAGGTTGATTTAGGACCCAAATAGGATGGATTCCGTTTTACCTAAGGGAGGTACTACTATTAATAACGGAAAGAAACAACCCTTTTCTGCGAATAAGTGTAAATGGGGGAGGGAGGTTTTTGGGTTGGTGCACTAATTGTGTTTTTTATGTTGATTTAATAAAAAAAATTATTTTTTTATTTTTTTATTTTTTATTTCTTGTGCGGCCCGGTACCAATCGATCCACGGACCGGTATCGGGCTGCAGCCCGGTGGTTGGGGACCACTGATGTAGTCCACAAGGAAGTCTTTTACATTTAGAAAAAAAATCATAATATAAATGATAAATAATAAATGGATTATACTTGTATAGCGCTTTTCTACCTTCAAGGTACTCAAAGCGCTTTGACACTATTTCCACATTCATCCATTCACACACACATTCACACACTGATGGCGGGAGCTGCCATACAAGGCGCTAACCAGCAGCCATCAGGAGCAAGGGGTGAAGTGTCTTGCCCAAGGACACAACGGACGTGACTGGGATGGTAGAAGGTGGGGATTGAACCCCAGTAACCAGCAACCCTCCGATTGCTGGCACGGCCACTCTACCAACTTCGCCACGCCGTCCCCTTTAATGACCCCTTTAATGCACTCTATAATCCGGTGCACCTTTTGGGGGGACGGCGTGGCGAAGTTGGGAGAGTGGCCGTGCCAGCAACCTGAGGGCCACCTTCTAACATCCAAGTCACGTCCGTTGTGTCCTTGAGCAAGACACTTCACCCCTTGCTCCCGATGGGACTGGTTAGCGCCGTGCATGGCAGCTCCCGCCATCAGTGTGTGAATGTGTGAATGTGGAAAATAGTGTCAAAGCGCTTTGAGTTCCTTAAAAAGGTACAAAAGCGCTATACAAGTACGACACATTTACCATTTACCATTGTATGGAAATAGACCTGACTAGACCCACTCATCGGAAGTGCGCCTTATAATCCGGTGCACCCTATGGTCCGGAAAATAAGGTACATTAAAAAAAAACAAAAAAAAAACACTTGTGTAGACACTAGAGATGCGCGGATAGGCAATTATTTCATCCGCAAATGCATCAGAAAGTCGTCAACCATCCGCATCCACCCGAACTAACATTTAATCAAAACCGCACCCGCCCGCCATCCGCCCGTTGTTATATATCTAATATAGACGATGCAAGGCATTAGTGAGGTTATAAAGCTTTTGCCTGTTAAAGAAAGGAGACTGATCCAATGCAGTACAGACATTCAATGCGTGCCACGCTGTCACGGCCCAGACGCACACCAGTGCGCAATCATATGGGAGCCGTGGAGGTGCGATGTCCCTCGCACCCGCGGCGGCTCCACCCGGGCTCGCGCCCGAGGCTTCAGCGCGCACTGCGGCGGCCATCCTACTCGTCGCGGCCTAGCCCTCGCGGCTCTCGCTGCCGGCGACGGCCGGGTATGGGCTCGACGCTCCAGCGCCATCCATTTTCAGGGCTAGTTGATTCGGCAGGTGGGTTGTTACACACTCCTTAGCGGGTTCCGACTTCCATGGCCACCGTCCTGCTGTCTATATCAACCAGGGTGAGCCCCACCCCTTTCGTGAGCGCACTGCGCGCGGAGTGACCCCTGTTACGCGCCCCCGGCAATAGGAGTGGCGGGCAGGTAAGCTGCGCGGGCGGAGCGCGCGGAGTGACCCCTGTTACGAGCCCCCGGCCACGGGGGTGGCGGGCAGGTAAGCTGCTTACCTGCTGCGCGTGACGCCGGCCGCGGCGAAGACGGGGTGTCGTGCGGTGGGCGCGGTGGTGACCCTGGACGTGCGTCGGGCCCTTCTCGCGGATCGCCTCAGCTACGGCTCCCGGTGGGGCCCTCTCGGGGGAAGGGGCCTCGGTCCCGGACCCCGGCGAGGCGTCCTTTCTCCGCTCCGTAAAAGTGTCCATCTCTTTTTTTTTTCTTCTTCTGTTGTGGCATATGCTGCAGGTGCCTGCTCGTTTTTCGTATGTGGGTAACAACATTTAACTATGTATATATATTTCCGAATTGGTTTAACTGCCACCCGCCTGAATCTATTTAAAGTCAAATTTTTTTTAATTTCAACCGCCCGACCCGACCCGCGGATAAAATCTAATTTTTTTTAATTTCATCCGCCCGATCCGCGGATAATCCGCGGACTCCGCGGTTGTGTCCGCAAACCGCGCATCTCTAGTAGACACCAACCTGCAGAATGACTTGAGTTGGTCCAGATGGTCCCATAGTGTTATAGCTGTTGTATGGGGTGCAGGTGTATACGCCCGCTGCATCATCGTTGACTGTAGCCATAAGCAAAGTGCCTTCTGGTGTCAGGGTCCATCCTGGATACTGTGAGAATAAAAACAAAATTAAAAAATTACATTTTTCTTGTTTCGATGCACACTTCAATCAAGTTACATCATTTGCTCCATTTTAGCATCGAGTGGGTAAAGTTCCATATATTATATTCAACATCCATTGTAACAACGTCTACAGCATACTTGCCAACCTTGAGACCTCCGATTTCGGGAGGTGGGGGGCGTGGTTAAGATATATATATATATATATATATATATAAGAAATACTTGACTTTCAGTGAATTCTAGCTATATATATATATATATATATATATATATATATATATATATATATATATATATGTATACATATATATATATATATATATATATAAATAAATAAAATAAATACTTGAATTTCAGTGTTCATTTATTTACACATATACACACACATAACACTCATCTCCTAAGGGTTGAATTGTCCATCCTTGTTCTATTCTCTGTCACTATTTCAGAACACACACATTATACAAATATACATTATAAAATCAATAAGAAAACGGGAGCTCTAATTTGGGAGTCTGAATTAGGATCAGAAGTTCCTATATAAACATTGCGCACTCACGTCGCCTTTTTGTATTGATTACTGCAGCTGTGCACTGGATTCATTCACAAATACAAACTACAACTCACAAACACTTTAGAGTTAGGCTCCACCATCAGAATGTGTACTTAAACTTATAAAGATCACATGGATATTATTCAGTGAGTTGATTCACCAAAACTAACCTGTTATACAGGAGGAAAAAGCACACAGGACGTTTCAATTGTTCAGACTGGTCGCGCTCATCAGAATGACAAGACACTTCCGGTCTGCAGGTGATAGCATTCAATTGGGAAGAAACACCCTACTGCCCCCTACTGACCAATGTGAATACTGATAAATGTGTAATGACAGCTCCAAAAACGAATTCAAACCACAAAATAAAATAAATAAATCAACACAAAAATGTGACACATTATGGGTGGGTCACATATGCATGTACAGTAGATGGCAGTATTGTCCTGTTTAAAAGTGTCACAACATTGCTGTTTACGGCAGACGAACTGCTTTACGGTAGACGAAAACTTGACTGCTGTTGTTGTGTGTTGTTACCGCGCTGGGAGGACGTTAATGAAACTGCCTAACAATAAACCCACATAAACCAAGAACTCGCCCTCGATCATTAGCTGTTTATATTGTGGGAAAGCGGACGTGTGAACAGGCTGTCAACACGTCACTCAGGTCCGCATGGAGCTGGAGGGGGCGTGGCCTCCAGCTCCGCCTGAATTTCGGGAGATTTTCGGGAGAAAATTTGTCCCGGGACGTTTTCGGGAGAGGCGCTGAATTTCGGGAGTCTCCCGGAAAATCCGGGAGGGTTGGCAAGTATGATCTACAGTCGCGATCAAAAGTGTACATACACTTGTAAAGAACATCATGTCATGGCTGTCTTGAGTTTCCAATACTTTCTACAACTCTTATTTTTTTCTGATAGAGTGATTGGAGCACATACTTGTTGGTCACAAAAAAACATTAATTCATGGACTTGTTTCTTCAGCATTGTCCACACGTTTAAGTCAGAACTTTGGGAAGGCCAGTCTAAAACCTTAAATAGCCATTCCTTTACCACTTTTGACGTGTGTTTGGGGTCATTGTCCTGTTGGAACACCCAACTGCGCCCAAGACCCAACCTCCGGGCTGATGATTTTAGCTTATCCTGAAGAATTTGGAGGTAATCCTCCTTTTTCATTGTCCCATTTACTCTCTGTAAAGCACCAGTTCCATTGGCAGCAAAACAGGCCCAGAGCATAATACTACCACCACCATGCTTGACGGTAGGTATGGTGTTCCTGGGATTAAAGGCCTCACCTTTTCTCCTCCAAACATATTGCTGGGTATTGTGGCCAAACAGCTCAATTTTTGTTTCATCCGACATCTTCTGGAGGAAAGTTCTGAAACAAAAATTGAGCTGTTTGGCCACAATACCCAGCAATATGTTTGGAGGAGAAAAGGTGAGGCCTTTAATTTCAGGAACACCAGACCTACCGTCAAGCATGGTGGTGGTAGTATTATGCTTTGGGCCTGTTTTGCTGCCAATGGAACTGGTGCTTTACAGAGAGTAAATGGGACAATGAAAAAAGGAGGATTACCTCCAAATTCTTCAGGACAAGCTAAAATCATCAGCCCGGAGGTTGGGTCTTGGGCGCAGTTGGGTGTTCCAACAGGACAATGACCCCAAACACACATCAAAAGTGGTAAAGGAATGGCTAAATCAGGCTAGAATGAAGGTTTTAGAATGGCCTTTCCCAAAGTCCTGACTTAAACATGTGGACAATGCTGAAGAAACAAGTCCATGTCAGAAAATCAACACATTTGGCTGAACTGCACCAATTTTGTCAAGAGGAGTGGTCAAAAATTCAAGCAGAAGCTTGTGGGTGGCTACCAAAAGCGCCTTATTGCAGGGAAACTTGCCAAGGGACATGTAAGCAAATATTAACATTGCTGTATGTATACTTTTGACCCAGCACATTTCCAGTAGACCCATAATAAATTCATAAAAGAAGCAAACTTCATGAATGTTTTTTGTGACCAACAAGTATGTGCTCCAATCACTCTATCACAAAAAAATAAGAGTTGTAGAAATGACTGGAAACTCAAGACAGCCGTGACATTATGTTCTTTACAAGTTGTGGAGGGGGGGCGTGGCCTGCGGGCCTGCCGCGGAACGGGGTGTGCAAGGAACCGGCCTTGAAGACAGCGACAGGTGAGTGGATGGCGCCTTGTTATCTAATCACCTGTCGCCTTTATTAGCAGCAGCCGGAATGAGACACGTTGTTGGAGCTGGAGTGGGAGCGAGACACGGACAGAGAAAAACACTTTTGCTGGAAAGCAGAACACTCGCACCTTGTGAGGAAAAATAAAACAGTGTTGTATGTGAGGAACTCGCATGGCTGCCGTTTGTGTGACCCCAAGATGCAAGAACCAGGATGAGGATGAGCAGGTAAGATGATTTTAATAATAAAACAACAGAGAAATGTAGCAGTCTTGCATACAACAGTTCCAAACATAGTCTATCGTCGAGCACTGAGGAGTGCTCGAGAGAAAACATAAATAGACATATGCTGATTGGCAGCAGATGTGGACAGGCTGCCAATCAACGGCAGGTGAGGAGAAAACAGTGCTCAGCGGAACAAACAGGAAGTATAACAAAATAAGAGCACTGACAGGAAGTAAATACAAAAACATGGAAACAAACCGAAATGAAGTGACAGATCGTCACAGGACCCCCCCCTCAAGGAACAGATTCCAGATGTTCCCTGGAAACAACTCCAAAAATTACGGGAGGGAGGAGGGAGGACATGGCGGCGGGTCGCCAGGCCAAGTGTCCCCGCAGCCAGCGAGGGAAAGTCAGGTGGCGGCGACGCGTTGAACGCCGCTGGAACTGGCGAGGCGGGCGACCACGGAACGGCCACATTAGTGGCCGACAAGGAGGCGGAAGCGCGTGGTACCTGAGCACCAACAGCTGCGAAGGTCCACACGCAGGTTCTGCAGATCTCTGCCGACAGCGCGGATGAAGTCCATAACACCGCCGCATCTTTGGCGGATGAGGAGAAGGTCGCGCAGCCGGTGGCGACGATGATGATGATGATGATGACCATGAAGATGGCGGCGCCTTGCGAAAGCCCGCCAGAGACGATGTGGTTGTGGGTGGATCCGCTGCCGACCAGGAAGATGGCGGTGTCATGTGGAGTCCCACCGGTGACGCGGAAGATGTCCGCGCAGTGCGAATGCGCGCCAGAGAAGATGAAGGTGGCGGCGCCGTGGAAAGAGACGATGATGTCTCCTTGGGAGGAGACGATGGCGGGGATGACAGCGGCGTGTGCTTGGCTGCACTGCCGCTGGTAGTAGCCCCCCCTCCACTAGGCGGATGCCAGACGCCGTCCACCACTGGGAGAAGGAGTTCTAGGTTTTTTATGTCCCCCGGTGCGAAAACCAGGGACGGGCGGAAGGGGGCCAGGAGGAGGGAAAACGACACGTCCCTCGCCGAGTCCCAGCAGGAGGCCAGGAAGGACATCACGGTGGGCTCCGCTGGAGCCTTCGCCGGACTGGCAGGATGAGCGGGTGCTGGAAGGGATGGCAGCCGTGGTGCAGCTGCTGGAAGCTGCCTTGGAGCAGGAACGGGTGCTGGGCACTCAGCCGGTGTTGGTTGTCGTGGCGCCGCGACCGGCGTGCGACGCGGGGCTGCGACTGGCGTGCGACGCGGTGTGGGAACCGGTGGTCGGTGCGCTGGCACAGGCGATTGCCGTGGAGCCGGGACAGGATGCATAGCAGGCGACGGGGAAGATGGCGGCAGTGGCCGCGCCGGTCGGAGATCCGGAACCGGCGGCCGAGCCGGGAAGAGCGAAGGCGGCGGTGGCCTAGCCGGTCGGAGAGCCGGAACCGGCGGCCGAGCCGGGAAGAGCGAAGGCGGCGGTGGCCTAGCCGGTCGGAGAGCCGGAACCGGCGGCCGAGCCGGGAGGAGCGAAGGCGGCGGTGGCCTCGCCGGTCGGAGAGCCGGAACCGGCGGTCGAGGCGGAGAGGGAAGGTCCGAGCCTGCTGTGGGCTGGGACCGCACAAACCTGGCTTTTAAGTCCTCCAAAAATTGTGCGGTCCAGAAGGTCGGCTGTACATCGCCGACAGGGGTTCTCGCGAGGACACAATCTTCTGGCTCGACGATACTGTGAGGAACTCGCATGGCTGCCGTTTGTGTGACCCCAAGATGCAAGAACCAGGATGAGGATGAGCAGGTAAGATGATTTTAATAATAAAACAACAGAGAAATGTAGCAGTCTTGCATACAACAGTTCCAAACATAGTCTATCGTCGAGCACTGAGGAGTGCTCGAGAGAAAACATAAATAGACATATGCTGATTGGCAGCAGATGTGGACAGGCTGCCAATCAACGGCAGGTGAGGAGAAAACAGTGCTCAGCGGAACAAACAGGAAGTATAACAAAATAAGAGCACTGACAGGAAGTAAATACAAAAACATGGAAACAAACCGAAATGAAGTGACAGATTGTCACATTGTAACCCTGATCCGGGCTCTTGTGACAATGTTTGGTGGTCCGAGGAACCCACTGAAGGGCAACCTCCACACAAAGTGTGTGTAAACTTTTGATCGCGACTGTGTACAAGTTGTGTGTCGGTAGAATGCACCGACTCACGTAAACCAGCGAGGACAGGCTAACCTCCTCCAACCTCAGAGGACAAAGCTACGAACTATGGGAGACCGAGCTTTCTGCTCCGCCGCTCCCAGTCTGTGGAACGCTCTCCCTGACCACCTGAGGGCACCACAGACTGTGGATGTTTTTAAAAATGGCTTTAAAATCCTTTTTTTTTTTTTTAAAAAGCCTTTTTATAGATATATGCATACTAGTTCTAGCTATTAGGCTGTCCTAGTTTTTATTTTATTTATTTTTTATTGTCTTTTTATTTTTATTTTATTTTTTTTAATACACTGTAGCACTTTGAGGTTGTTTGCTCAATGTAAAGTGCTTTTTACGAATAAAATCTATTATTATTTTTGTTTAAAAGGTCATTTGACCGATGAGATCAATTAAATGGCAATTCACCGTTTCTTAAAGCGGTTGACAGGAAGTGGCTTTGAACGGAAACATAATGCATGTTGGACCTCTGCAGCCCTTTGAAGAGCTCGGTGTTTTTTTTTAACCCTCGTCAGAAAAAAGGCATCAAACACAAGAAAGGACGTGTGTTTTGTCTGATGGGTCTCAGGTCAGCGTGGCCATTAAACGCAGCAGAATAAGTCCGTGACGGCGTGTTGTTAGCGTGACCGTGAGCGCTTGTGACAACAGCGACAGGACTGAGATAATTGGCAACAGCCTGACTTTTAAAAGCCTTTGTGCCACACCGCAGGAGATATATCACACTTCCTGTGGCCTGTCTTGTCCACGGACATGTCCGTCACCACCAGGCAGAGTGTCAACGCGTGGGGTGATCGCATTAAGTCGATTTTCCAAACAAAATCAAAGTACCGTATTTTTCGGACTATAAGTCGCAGTTTTTTTTCATAGTTTGGCCGGGCTCCAGTGCGATTTATATATGTTTTTTTCCTTCTTTATTATGCATTTTTGGCAGGTGCGACTTATACTCCGAAAAATACGGTACATGTTTTAAAAGTGCTGTCAAATGATTCGGGGTTTTTTTTTTTTTTTTTTTTTTTTTTTTTAAATCAGACTAATCACACTTTTAAGTTTGGATTAATAATGACTAATCACATCTTATCCCCCAAAATGGATTCCCCCAAAATGGATTAACTCGCTGGAATAAAAAAGACAATATAACATACATCCAGGGCCGGCGCGTGGCATAGGCCGTATAGGCAAATGCTAAGGGCGCCGTCCATCAGGGGGCGCCACGCCAGTGCCACAAATGTTGGAGAAAAAAGAAAAAAAAGTTGGTACTATTATTTCTAAATACAAAAAATAATCCCACGTTAATTAAAATGCAAAGTAAAGCCTATATAATAGAAATATTATTTGTTACAACATTAGTGTTTGTTTACATTGTTATTGCCTTCTGGTTAGCTAATGTTTGCCCTGCAGGTAATAGTCACTTTTCCACCCCTTTATATATTAGGTATAGTTGTAAGCCTAGTTGTTAAAGTGCACATCATGAATGTTAATTAAGCAATATGTATGTAAAAATATTGTATTTCATATATTCATTTCTTATTTTTTGCATTCATTTATTTATTCTTTTTTTTTTAAATCTTGTTAACTATTCTGATTGTTAATTTGCTTTCTTTAAGTAAAAAAAAAGGTCAAAGACAAAGCTATTCGGTTTCTTGTGAGTATATACACTTCACTGCCGATGTGGGGGGGCGCCACCTAAAATCTTGCCTAGGGCGCCAGATTGGTTAAGCTGCATACATCCATAAACGTGTATGCATATGAAAAAGTGCAATATATTTAGCTGTACTCTAACCTATTTGTTTATTTATATATGCACCTTATTGCTTTTTTAATCATGCACTACCATGAGCTAATGCAACAAAATGTTGTTCTTATCTGTACTGTAAAGTTCAAATTTGAATGACGATAAAAAGTCTAAGTCTAAGTCTTATTACTCGCTTGCATCATTTAACCTCTTAAAGCCCAAGCTGTTTGTTTACATGCTTCTTTTTTTTTACTTCTCTTTGCTATTTGGGCTTATTGGACCCTAATTAGAATAAAAACTAAGAATCATCTTTTGATATGATGTACTTAGTCCATAAGTACACAAACGTGTACTTCATGTTTAGTGACATGCTAATTCTTATTTTTAAGCTTTTTTTTTTCCAAATTCCATTGTATGTTATACTCTTCTGACACCACCAGATGGCAGTATAAGTGTCCACGTAAGCGGCCATAAGACCCCAATTCAGTAGTGTACACAATTTTGGAAATAAGAGCTAAAAGGTGCTGTCCACGCATGTGGCCACTAACCCTTTAGAGCAGGCCTGGCCAACCCGCGGCCCGCGAGCCTCGTGCGGCTCTTTGGCTGGTTTCATGCGGCTCTTAACTCTATCAGAAAAAAATAAATAAAATAAATAAAAAAAATTTTAATTTAAAATTTAAAATTTAAAATTTAAAATTTAAAATTTATAAAAAATAAAAAATAAAAAATAAAAAATAAAAAATAAAAAATAAAAAAATAAAAATAAAAAATAAAAAATAAAAAATAAAAAATAAAAAATAAAAAATAAAAAATAAAAAATAAAAAATTTAAAATTAAGAAAAAATACAAAATTAAAAATTTAAAAATTAAAAATTAAAAATTAAAAATTAATAAAATATTAAAAATAAAAAATAAAAAATAAAAAATTTAAAATTTAAAATTTAAAATTTAAAATAAGAAAAAAAAATAAAAAATAAAAAAATGAAATATTAAAAATTAAAAATTACAAATTACAAATTACAAATAAAATAAAAAATAAAAAATAAAAAATAAAAATAAAAAATAAAATATTAAAAATAAAAAATAAAAAATTACAAATAAAAAATTTAAAATTAAAAATTTAAAATTAAGAAAAAAAAAAAAGAAAAAAAAAATTTAAATTTAAAATTTAAAATTACTAATAAAAAACTAAAAATTTAAAATTAAGAAAAAATATAAAATAAAAAATATAAAATTAAAAATTAAAAAAAATAAATAAATAAATAAATAAATAAATAAATAAATAAATAAATAAATAATAAAATAAAATAAAAAAATTAATTAAAAATTAAAAATCAAAAAAATCAAATAATAAATAAAAAAAAAATTAAAAATTAAAAATTAATTAAAAAAAATAAAATTAAAATTAAAAATTAAAAATTAAAAAATTAAAATTAAAAATTAAAAATTAAAAATTAAAAATTAAAAATTAAAAATTAAAAATTAAAAATTAAAAATTAAAAAAATCTATTAGTGCCCACGAGGTGTAGACGCGAAAAACTCTTTGATGTCGGAGGCCCACGTTGCCATGTTACTGTACTGTAGTATATCTACTGTCCCTGGCGTTCGCCGGGACGAAAAACACTACATTTCCCAAAATGCAGCGCGACCGAAACACACGGCCGCTTCATTGACTTCCGCTCAGCACAAAGAGGGCGTTTTCTCAAAATCTAGCTTGTAAAACACCGTGGCGTTCAACACGTGGCCTCTTCTATCGGCCGTGATCGGGATCATCACGAGAGAAAGAAAAGGAAATACTTGGATTACAATACTTGGATTACTTTTTCCGTCCGGCTTAAGCCGGTTTGAGTTGCACATAAGAAGTAGAAAAAGAAGCCGAAGCCGTCAAACGTGCATCTGCGGTCCCCTCCAAGGTTTCTCATTGTCATCTCATTGGGTTGAGTTTTTCCTTGCCCTGATGTGGGATCTGAGCAATTCAATCAGTGTCTTACTTACCAAGGAGAGATCAAGTGCTTGTCCATCCTTGGTCCAGAGCACACGCAGCAGAGGAGGCTGAGCTAATGAGGAGCAGTTCACCATCCCGCTCAAGCCTGCAGGAAGATAGCTTTCCTCTGGCATGGGAAGAGCTTGTGCTGGATCTGAGAACAAGAAAAAGCATACAACTAAATTTGTTTTATTTTGTTTCAATAACCACAGCACGCTATTTCATTGACAAGGAAAGTCCCATCCTGGCGAGACCGAGACTACAACGTGACTTTGGACTGATTTGCAGAACAGATGGATAAACTATAATCATATTTACATGTGCGGCCCACAAAGGAAGTTTTTCCAGGTCTAAATGGCACTTATTTATTCAGTCGTGTTGAATAAATTACACAATCAATCAAGCATATAATTGAACTATGAGTCATAAATACTGCATATGTCAAATAACAACCATTTGTCATGGCCCAGTGGACTAACGGCTTTCGTTAAAAGAAAGATTGTTTCACCAGTAAATGAACGAACGCTACTAACAAAGTTACAGTATTCAAATGGATCTTCATCTAGAATTAGACTGTGATCACACTGCAGCTCAGTTTCCATTAGTTTAGTTAGCGCCATCCTATCTTGCTGATTGTATTGTACCATATGTCCCGGCAAGAAATCTGCCTTCAAAGAACTCCGGCTTATTAGTGAGCCCAAAAAAAGTCTGCGGGCTATAGACCGTTTTCTATTGGGGCTCCAGTACTCTGGAATGTTCTAGCAGTAACAGTTAGAGATGCTACCTCAGTAGAAGCATTTAAGTCCCATCTTAAAACTCATTTGTATACTCTAGCCTTTAAATAGACCCCCCTTTTTAGACCAGTTGATCTGCCGTTTCTTTTCTTTTCTCCTCTGCCCCCCTCTTCCTTGTGGAAGGGGGGACACAGGTCCGGTGGCCATGGATGAAGTGCTGGCTGTCCAGAGTCGGGACCCGGGGTGGACTGCTCGCCTGTGCATCGGTTGGGGACATCTCTGTGCTGCTGACCCGTCTCCGCTCGGGATGGTTTCCTGCTGGCCCCACTATGGACTGGACTCTTACTATTATGTTAGATCCACTATGGACTGGACTCTCACTATTATGTTGGATCCACTATGGACTGGACTCTCACACTATTATGTTAGATCCACTATGGACTGGACTCTCACTATTATGTTAGATCCACTATGGACTGGACTCTCACTATTATGTTAGATCCACTATGGACTGGACTATCACTCTATTATGTTAGATCCACTATAGACTGGACTTTCACACTATTATGTTAGATCCACTATGGACTGGACTCTCACACTATTATGTTAGATCCACTATGGACTGGACTCTCACTATTATGCTAGATCCACTATGGACTGGACTTTCACACTATTATGTTAGATCTATTATGGACTGGACTCTCACTATTATTTTAGATCCACTATGGACTGGACTCTCACTACTATGTTGGATCCACTATGGACTGGACTATCACTATTATGTTAGATCCACTATGGACTGGACTCTCACTATTATGTTAGATCCACTATGGACTGGACTCTCTCACTATTATGTTAAATCCACTATGGACTGGACTCTCACTATTATGTTAGATCCACTATGGACTGGACTTTCACTCTATTATGTTAGATCCACTATAGACTGGACTCTCACTATTATGTTAGATCCACTATGGACTGGACTCTCACTATTATGTTAGATCCACTATGGACTGGACTCTCACTATTATGTTAGATCCACTATGGACTGGACTCTCACTATTATGTTAGATCCACTATGGACTGGACTCTCACTATTATGTTAGATCCACTATGGACTGGACTCTCACTGTTATGTTAGATCCACTATGGACTGGACTCTCACACTATTATGTTAGATCCACTATGGACTGGACTCTCACTATTATGTTAGATCCACTATGGACTGGACTCTCACTATTATGTTGGATCCACTATGGACTGGACTCTCACACTATTATGTTAGATCCACTATGGACTGGACTCTCACTATTATGTTAGATCCACTATGGACTGGACTCTCACTGTTATGTTAGATCCACTATGGACTGGACTCTCACACTATTATGTTAGATCCACTATGGACTGGACTCTCACACTATTATGTTAGATCCACTATGGACTGGACTCTCACTATTATGTTAGATCCACTATGGACTGGACTCTCACTATTATGTTGGATCCACTATGGACTGGACTCTCACACTATTATGTTAGATCCACTATGGACTGGACTCTCACTATTATGTTAGATCCACTATGGACTGGACTCTCACTATTATGTTAGATCCACTATGGACTGGACTATCACTCTATTATGTTAGATCCACTATAGACTGGACTTTCACACTATTATGTTAGATCCACTATGGACTGGACTCTCACTATTATGTTAGATCCACTATGGACTGGACTCTCACACTATTATGTTAGATCCACTATGGACTGGACTCTCACTATTATGCTAGATCCACTATGGACTGGACTTTCACACTATTATGTTAGATCTATTATGGACTGGACTCTCACTATTATGTTAGATCCACTATGGACTGGACTCTCACTACTATGTTAGATCCACTATGGACTGGACTATCACTATTATGTTAGATCCACTATGGACTGGACTCTCACTATTATGTTAGATCCACTATGGACTGGACTCTCACTGTTATGTTAGATCCACTATGGACTGGACTCTCACACTATTATGTTAGATCCACTATGGACTGGACTCTCACACTATTATGTTAGATCCACTATGGACTGGACTCTCACTATTATGTTAGATCCACTATGGACTGGATTCTCACTATTATGTTGGATCCACTATGGACTGGACTCTCACACTATTATGTTAGATCCACTATGGACTTGACTCTCACTATTATGTTAGATCCACTATGGACTGGACTCTCACTATTATGTTAGATCCACTATGGACTGGACTATCACTCTATTATGTTAGATCCACTATAGACTGGACTTTCACACTATTATGTTAGATCCACTATGGACTGGACTCTCACTATTATGTTAGATCCACTATGGACTGGACTCTCACACTATTATGTTAGATCCACTATGGACTGGACTCTCACTATTATGCTAGATCCACTATGGACTGGACTTTCACACTATTATGTTAGATCTATTATGGACTGGACTCTCACTATTATGTTAGATCCACTATGGACTGGACTATCACTATTATGTTAGATCCACTATGGACTGGACTCTCACTATTATGTTAGATCCACTATGGACTGGACTCTCTCACTATTATGTTAAATCCACTATGGACTGGACTCTCACTATTATGTTAGATCCACTATGGACTGGACTTTCACTCTATTATGTTAGATCCACTATGGACTGGACTCTCACTATTATGCTAGATCCACTATGGACTGGACTCTCACTATTATGTTAGATCCACTATGGACTGGACTCTCACACTATTATGTTAGATCCACTATGGACTGGACTCTCACACTATTATGTTAGATCCATGATGGACTGGACTTTCACAATATTATGTCAGACCCACTGGACGTCCATTGCATCCGGTCTCCCCTAGAGGGGGGGCGGTCCTCTCCAAGGTTTGTCATAGTCATTCACATCGACATCCCACTGGGTTGTGAGTTTTTCCTTGCCCTTATGTGGGCCCTGAACCGAGGATGTCGTTGTGGCTTGTGCAGCCCTTTGAGACACTTGTGATTTAGGGCTATATAAATAAACATTGATTGATTGATTGATTGCCCATATGTGACATGTATTTGACTTTTTCATGTCAGTGTCAAAAGATTGTTTTCAAATCCAAACTGTGCCTATTTAGTTTGTTGAAATACCGTATTTTTCGGACTATAAGGCGCACTTAAAATCCTTTCATTTTGTCAAAACTCGACAGTGCGCCTGATAACCCGGTGCGCCTAATGTACGGAATAATTCTGGTTGTACTTACCGACCTTGAACAATTTTATTTGGTACATGGTATAATGATAAGTGTGACCAGCAGATGGCAGTCACACATACGAGATATGTGTAGACTGCAAAATGACGCCAGTAAACAACACCAATGCTTTAAATGTTCTATTGAGAATATAGAACATTACACACTGTCATGACTTGGTCTTGGGTGTTTGCTTTTCCGGGATGCAACGGAAAGTTGGCTCGGGCGAGACGGGAATGTGAGTACATGATTTATTTAATATATCAAAAAAAGTACAAACGAAAAGCGCTCACAGTGGCGGAGAACAAACTATGAATCCAAAAGACTATAGCAAAAAAGTACAAACGAAAAGCGCGCACAATGGCGGAGAACAAACTATGAAACCCAAAAAGACTATAAACATGGAACAAAAACTTACTTTGGCATGGACAAAAAGGAGCAGCGTGAGCGATGGACATGAAAAAAAGTCAGAAATTCGCAGAGCATAAATGTGGGGATGTCGTCAGAACGACAAACTGAAAACAATGAACTTAAATACTATAGACATGATTAACGAAAACAGGTGCGTGACTCAAAATGTGAAACAGGTGCGTGACGTGACAGGTGAAAACTAATGGGTTGCTATGGTGACAAAACAAAAGTGCACAAAAAGTCCAAAAACCAAAACGAACATGACCAAAACAAAAACATGATCACACAGACATGACACACACGGCGCTCAAAAATCTGTCAAAATGTTTTTACTACGACTTTGGTAAGCTATGAAGCTGTACCGTTTGATGGATTGTACTGTGCTTCAACATAGGAGTATCATTATGGTGTGTGTATAAGGTAAGACATATTATTTGGCGTATTGTTTCGCAATATTATGCAAAACCAACTTTTCTTACCTTCTGGTACCTTCTAATGTGCATTTGGGATCTGCATAAGTCCTGAAAATGTAGGCCGTGCCGATGCCGTAGTCGATAAGCTTCTTCTTTTTCTCTATCTTCTTGTCATGTGACATTCATCCTCCACTGTTGCCATTTCTAATATAAAGTAGTGTAAAGTTCTTACTTATATCTGTCAATAGACTCGCCATGAAAGCACTAAAACATACCGGTGTAGTGAGTTTACATTATTCACCCAAGGAACTTTAGTTATTAGAGAGTTCCGGTCGGACGGTTTTTCACGGGGCACATTTCGGGCGTTGTTGTTGCACTAGTGAGCCACGGATGAGGAGATGCTGCTCCGTTATTGATTGAAGTAAAGTCTGAATGTCATTAAAACAGTTAGCTCCATCTTTTGACACTTCTTCCACTCCCGTCCTTGCACGCTACACCGCTACAACAAAGATGACGGGACAGAAGACGCTGAGCCACGTTAATAAGACCGCCCACAAAACGGCGCATCCTGAAGCGACTGTCAGAAAGCGACTTGAAGATGATGTGTAAAACATCATCTATGCAACATTTTGACCAAAGAACTACCATTACATGTTATGTAGACCACAAGGAAGTCTTTTACATTTACAAAAAAAATCATAATATGACTTGTGGACTTGGAGAAGGCATTCGACCGTGTCCCTCGGGAAGTCCTGTGGGGAGTGCTCAGAGAGTATGGGGTATCGGACTGTCTGATTGTGGCAGTCCGCTCCCTGTATGATCAGTGTCAGAGCTTGGTCCGCATTGCCGGTAGTAAGTCGGACACGTTTCCAGTGAGGGTTGGACTCCGCCAAGGCTGCCCTTTGTCACCCATTCTGTTCAGAACTTTTATGGACAGAATTTCAAGCCGCAGTCAAGGCGTTGAGGGGATCTGGTTTGGTGGCTGCAGGATTAGGTCTCTGCTTTTTGCAGATGATGTGGTCCTGATGGCTTCATCTGGCCAGGATCTTCAGCTCTCGCCGGATCGGTTCGCAGCCGAGTGTGAAGCGACTGGGATGAGAATCAGCACCTCCAAGTCCGAGTCCATGGCTCTCGCCCGGAAAAGGGTGGAGTGCCATCTCCGGGTTGGGGAGGAGACCCTGCCCCAAGTGGAGGAGTTCAAGTACCTCGGAGTCTTGTTCACGAGCAGTGTTGGGACTAACGCGTTACTGTAACGCCGTTAGTTTTGGCGGTAACTAGTAATCTAACGCGTTATTTTTTATATTCAGTAACTCGGTTACCGTTACTACATGATGCGTTACTGCGTTATTTTACGTTATTTTTTAGTATCGACTAGAAACAGAAGCGCTGCGGTGTCGTTCTTCTGAATCTTCCTCTGTCACACGCCGGAGAGAAGAAAAGAGGCGTGTGTGGGGAGGGGAGGGACACACGTGATCCGCGGTTTGATATCCATCCATCCAATTTTCTACCGCTTGTCCCTTTTGGGGTTGCGGGGGGTGCTGGAGCCTATCTCAGCTGCATTCGGGCGGAAGGCGGCAAGTCGCCACCTCATCAAAAAAAAAAATTTGTTCGCACGTTCAGTCCACTCACAGCGTGGTCATGGCGAGCGGAGTAACGGAGGAGCTTGAACGCCCCCGCCATTGAATCGGTGTGTTTATAGGTGCAGAATCCATTGTGCAAAATGAGGGTTTTAAACACATGCTGAACGTTACGACATCCCGTCGCGCACCCACTTCAGCAATAAGATTGTGCCAGATCTTTATGAGCAGGAGTACAAAAAAGTTGTGGATGAACTATCCCGAGCATCATCTGTTGCGCTCATGACAGTACGGGTGGACGTCCAGCGGAACTATAAGCGCTCACTTCATCACAGCAGACTGGGAGATGAGAAGACACGCCCCCTCTACGAGAGTCACCTTGCGCAGGTACTGACACAAGCAGTGGAGGAATGGAAGATAAAGATATCCCAGTCACACGTGATAATGCCAAAAATCAAATAAATGCAGTGAATGAGGCAGGACTGAGACCACAGATAGGTGCTTTGCACATGTAGTGAATTTGGCATCACAGAAGGGAATCTCAGTCAATAGGATGGAGCGCCTCTTTGGGAGGATCAGGAAGGAGGTTTCCTACTTCCACCCAAGCACAACAGCTGCTCATGTGTTTAAGACAAAGCAAGAAATGCTAAAGCTGACTACTCATAAAGCTCATACATGATGTCCCAACAAGGTGGAACTCCACTTATGATGTGTTGGGGCAGCAGGCAGCTATATACTCTGCATTGACCCACAACACCCTGAAGACAAATGTCAAAGACATCATCACCCTCTCTGATGATGATGTGAGAGTGGCAGAGGAGGTCCTCCAGGTGCTTAAACCCCTCAAAACTGTTACATCTCTACTGAGCACTGAAACTTCACCATCTGTGTCAATGATCCTGCCACTGAAAACAAGAATTCTACAATCCATGGCTCCAAGTGTGGAAGACAGCAGCATCACTCCAGATGTCAGCCTTTATTTCACTACCTATGTTTCAGCAAGATGATGTGCCTTCTTATGTTGCACTTAAACTTGTTTTTTATGAATGGTCATTGGTCCAAGTTTAAAGAAAGGAGAAATGCCTTTTTATGTTGCACTGTTTTTCATTAATTATGTTAAAAGGAAAATAAAAATGCATGTCAAGTTGATCAACAGATTGTATTATTCTCCAGTGCAATAACAGTACTGAAATGAAGGCAAAAAGGGCATTAATGGGAGCTTTAAAAAAAAAGAAGAAAAAAAAGAAGTAACTAAATAGTTACTTTTCACAGTAACGCATTACTTTTTGGTGTAAGTAACTGAGTTAGTAACTGAGTTACTTTTGAAATAAAGTAACTAGTAACTGTAACTAGTTACTGGTTTTCAGTAACTAACCCAACACTGTTCACGAGTAAGGGAAGAGTGTAAGACGGATCGGTGCGGCGTCTTCAGTAATGTATCGATCCGTTGTGGTGAAGAAGGAGCTGAGCCGGAAGGCAAAGCTCTCAATTTACCGGTCGATCTACGTTCCCATCCTCACCTATGGTCATGAGCTTTGGGTTATGACCGAAAGGACAAGATCACGGGTACAAGCGGCCCAAATGAGTTTCCTCCGCCGGGTGGTGGGGCTCTCCCTTAGAGATAGGGTGAGAAGTTCTGTCATCCGGGGGGAGCTCAAAGTAAAGCCTCTACTCGTCCACATGGAGAGGAGCCAGATGAGGTGGTTCGGGCATCTGGTCAGGATGCCACTCGAACGCCTCCCTAAGGAGGTGTTTCAGGCACGTCCGACCGGTAGGAGGCCACGGGGAAGACCCAGGACATGTTGGGAAGACTATGTCTCCCGGCTGGCCTGGGAACGCCTCGGGATCCCCCGGGGAGGAGCTGGACGAAGTGGCTGGGGAGAGGAAAGTCTGGGCTTCTCTGCTTAGGCTGCTGCCCCCGCGACCCGACCTCGGATAAGCGGAATAAGATGGATGGATGGATGGATCATAATATGAGTTTCCTCTCCTTCTCTCCCTTAGAGATAGGGTGAGAAGCTCTGTCATCCGGGAGGAGCTCAAAGTAAAGTTGATGCTCCTCCACATGGAGAGGAGCCAGGTGAGGTGGTTCGGGTATCTGGTCAGGATGCCACCTGAACGCCTCCCTAGGGAGGTGTTTCGGGCACGTCCGACCGGTAGGAGGCCACGGGGAAGACCCAGGACACGTTGGGAAGACTATCTCTCCCGGCTGGCCTGGGAACGCCTCGGGATCCCCCGGGAGGAGCTCGACGAAGTGGCTCGACGAAGTGGCTGGGGAGAGGAAAGTCTGGGCTTCTCTGCTTAGGCTGCTGCCCCCGCGACCCGACCTCGGATAAACGTAATAAGATGGATGGATGGATGGATCATAATATGAGTTTCCTCTCCTTCTCTCCCTTAGAGATAGGGTGAGAAGCTCTGTCATCCGGGAGGAGCTCAAAGTAAAGTTGATGCTCGTCCACATGGAGAGGAGTCAGATGAGGTGGTTCGGGCATCTGGTCAGGATGCCACCTGAACGCCTCCCTAAGGAGGTGTTTCGGGCACGTCCGACCGGTAGGAGGCCACGGGGAAGACCCAGGACACGTTGGGAAGACTATGTCTCCCGGCTGGCCTGGGAACACCTCGGGATCCCCCGGGAGGAGCTGGACGAAGTGGCTGAGGAGAGGAAAGTCTGGGCTTCTCTGCTTAGGCTGCTGCCCCCGCGACCCGACCTCGGATAAGCGGAATAAGATGGATGGATGGATCATAATATGCGCCCTATAATCTGGTGCGCCTTTTAATCCGGTGTGCTCTATGGTCCGGAAAATGCGGTATTTTATGTTCCTGAAGAGACACAGGTACAGAAAGACAAACACACACACACACACACACACACACACACACACACACACACACACACACACATACGTACGCATGACTGTAAGGATGGCAGAGGCGGTGGGAGGCACTAGCAGCCCGTTGGTTGGAGCGCAGGTATAGTTCCCAGAATCCTCTGGGGTGAGCGTGGAGATGAGGAGAGTTCCATCCACCATGATCTTCACACGCGACTTTAGAGACCTTCAGGGGAGGGAAAACCAATATGTAAACATGCAACAACAACAAAAAATAGCACATTCAGAATCACACTGAGACTTGCAGCTCATTTGTGCTTTTCTATGCTCTCAACTGCGTAGGTGTTTTTTCTTTGTCATTATTGCACTGTTCCCCAAGGTGAAGATGGATGCTAAGAAAATGTAATTGCTGTTTGTGTAGGAAGAAGAACTACTACTTCCTCTTTTTTCTTTTTTTACACAGAAACCTGTGACTGGCGTAAGGTTGCACTAGTCCAGGGGTCGGCAACCCAAAATGTTGAAAGAGCCATATTGGACCAAAAATACAAAAAATAAAAGAGCCGCAAAAAATGAAAAGTCTTATACAGGTAAAAGCCAGTAAATTAGAATATTTTGAAAAACTTGATTTATTTCAGTAATTGCATTCAAAAGGTGTAAGTTGTACATTATATTTATTCATTGCACACAGACTGATGCATTCAAATGTTTATTTCATTTAATTTTGATGATTTGAAGTGGCAACAAATGAAAATCCAAAATTCCGTGTGTCACAAAATTAGAATATTACTTAAGGCTAATACAAAAAAGGGATTTTTAGAAATGTTGGCCAACTGAAAAGTATGAAAATGAAAAATATGAGCATGTACAATACTCAATACTTGGTTGGAGCTCCTTTTGCCTCAATTACTGCGTTAATGCGGCATGGCATGGAGTCCATGAGTTTCTGGCACTGCTCAGGTGTTATGAGAGCCCAGGTTGCTCTGATAGTGGCCTTCAACTCTTCTGCGTTTTTGGGTCTGGCATTCTGCATCTTCCTTTTCACAATACCCCACAGATTTTCTATGGGGCTAAGGTCAGGGGAGTTGGCGGGCCAATTTAGAACAGAAATACCATGGTCCGTAAACCAGGCACGGGTAGATTTTGCGCTGTGTGCAGGCGCTAAGTCCTGTTGGAACTTGAAATCTCCATCTCCATAGAGCAGGTCAGCAGCAGGAAGCATGAAGTGCTCTAAAACTTGCTGGTAGACGGCTGCGTTGACCCTGGATCTCAGGAAACAGAGTGGACCGACACCAGCAGATGACATGGCACCCCAAACCATCACTGATGGTGGAAACTTTACACTAGACTTCAGGCAACGTGGATCCTGTGCCTCTCCTGTCTTCCTCCAGACTCTGGGACCTCGATTTCCAAAGGAAATTCAAAATTTGCATGGTTGGGTGATGGTTGTGTGCAATGAATAAATATAATGTACAAGTTACACCTTTTGAATGCAATTACTGAAATAAATCAAGTTTTTCAAAATATTCTAATTTACTGGCTTTTACCTGTATAAGTGTTAAAATGAAGGCAACACATGATGTAAGTGTCTATATTAGCTATCATAGCCTACTATCAAAATGACTATGTGTCGCAGGCTGAACCCAATCTTCGTTGACAGAAATGTTGAAATTGTATATTTATTCTACACATTTTTGCAACATTGGAAAACATTACTAAAATGTAGGTTTCTCACAGGATGAGATAACTCCTGGTCAAAGGTATAGATGTGTGTGTCCAAGTTAAAGGAAACGGCAGGCTGTCTTCTTTTAATGGATTTATTACAATCTTTGCAAGCTGGGTAACGTTTGCTGTGGTCTGGAACAACATGGCACACAAACAACGATGAGAAATGCAGCCAATATTACACACAGATAATGTGTCATGAGACATGGAAATTGTTGGAATAATTGTTTGTAAGTTATCACAAAAGAAACGTTGTATTATGAATGCTGTCTTTCGAGGCCTAACAAGAGGAAGAAGGCTCGTGAAACGCCACTGTGATTTCAACACGGACAGATGGCAGGATCTGCTCAACTTCCAGAGGAACTCTCTTTGAAGTGTTAAACGAACTCTCTCTGAAGTATTTCACAAACTCTCTTCCAACTGTTTGGTGACCGAGGTCAACGCTGTTTACGACCCGCTGCCCTCTTGAAGTCACTGTGGTCAGGAGACGGGAGGGGTTTATCCATTGTCCTCCAACACCTGCCCCAGCTGGATCCAGGAAGAGCCCAAGCCTGAGAAATCCCACTTCTTGGTCTTCAAAGCGACCGAAAACAATGACTGTTTTACATACTCCCCATTCCTGCTGAGACATGTGTTGGTGCGTGAACATTGAACATCTGAATAAAGGAGGTGACGAAAACCTTCTTCGTCAGAGCGTGGTGCAGGACTGTACAGAGAGTGCAGTGGCCATGTCTCTCCTCAATATTGAGTCCAAATTGAATTCTGTCTCTGTTTGATTCCTTGCCTTTTGTCTTGTTTAATAGATGTCCTCAGTGTTTGAACGTGACAGAAATATAAATTAAATACACATCGGACATAAGTAAAGGAAATTAAAGAAGCTCAAATATATCTATTTGAGTCATGCACTGACCAAATATGCCTGATAAGCACTGCACACAAGTCAATAACATCAACAGAGCTCAACTTTGTGCATTCACGCACAGTATAAAGAGTTTGGTGGACAAAATGAGACAAAGGAGTGGCATAAATCATGTCTTTCTTTGGCAGTATCGGAAAAAGTACATGTAAACTAACTACAGTGAGTTCAAGGAGAAATATAACCTTAGAGGAAAAAATAATTTAAAACATTTATATGCACGTACAACACTTAGAACTTTTAGCATATCAGTATGTGGAATTCAATTATGGAATGGATTAAGTAAAGAGGTTAAAAATTGTACTGATATGATCCGGTTTAAGAGGTTGTTCAAAATAATAGTGCTTACAGAGTACAAAAAAGAAGAATTATGAGAAATACTTTCAACCTTATTGAAAATAAGATATTCTTCATCTCAGTATGTTAATAATGACTGAATTAATTAATTAATTACATATTACAAAACTGTTGTATACTAATTCATAGATGTTATTTTATTATATAAAAAGGTCAGTAAATGATTCTATATATTTGTAAACGCTTTGAAGTGGGAAAGGGGTAGGATTAAATAAGCTTTGCTTCTTCCTACTCCTTTTCGGGCATGATGTAAAATTAAATGATATGAAATTGTGTGATGTATTATGATGTAAGTGTGTTCATGTTCGAAATAAACTAAAGAAAGAAGGACTGCCAAAATTAGTAGGACAAAACAGCGCTCGCCAAAAACTCTCATCAGAGAATCATGTTTAATACAAACTGTGTGATTTTTTTTAACAAATAGGAATTTCTGTGTCATGTTTATCCTCCTACAGGAATCTTATTAAAACAAAAAGATATTTTTTTCCCCAATTTTTTTCTATTTTCATACATTTTTTAAAAAGCTCCAGGGAGCCACTAGGGCGGCGCTAAAGTGCCGCATGTGACTCTGGAGCCGCAGGTTGCAGACCTACGCACTAGTTCTATAGGGCAGTGGTCCCCAAACTTTTTTGCACCATGGACCGGTTTAATGTAGGCATTATTTTCAGGGACCGGCTTCCCACTTGTGAAAAATAGAAGTCACTAAAACGCTGAATTAGTGGGAGGCCTGGGCCTGTTTCTTTGCAATGAAATGCTGATGGAAATTAGCCTTTGGCTACAAACTGGCACATTTATATATATATATATATATATATATATATATATATATATATATATATATATATATATATATATATATATATATATTTATATATATATATATATATATATATATATATATATATATATATATATATATATATATATATTATATATTTATATAAATATATATATATATATATATATATATATATATATATATATATATATATATATATATATATATATTTACATAAAATATTTATATATGATATGTTCCTTAATGTGCATTGTATCATGTCACAAAGTTATAACAAATGGAAACTTCCTATGCAGAGTTTTATTTATATAGTTTTACAAAAGCCTGGACATAATATGTGTCTATAAAATACCTTATTTTTTCTTTCTTTACTTTCTTATTTTCTTACTAAAGGTATTGGAGTTTTTTTTCTAGTTTGACAGGGGGAAAAAAATAGTGTCCAATAATGCAACAAATATTATATTATCTAACACGGACACAACACTCCGTTGTGTCCTTGAGCTAGACACTTCACCTTGCTCCTGATGGGTTGTGGTTAGTACCTTGCATGGCGGCTCCCGCCATCAGTGTGTGAATGTGTGTGTGAATGGGTGAATGTGGAAATAGTGTCAAAGCGCTTTGAGTTCCTTAAAAAGGTAGAAAAGTGCTATACAAGCACAACCTATTTACCATTTAACTTTGTTGGTCAAAATCCAAATAATAACTTAAATATCTGCTTAACTTATAGTTTTGAAGCAAGTTATCCATCAAATTGTACACTATAAAAATCAGTTACGTGCAGTCATCATGGAAAGAAAAAAAATGTAAAAAGAAAAAAAATAATAATTAAATTGTTAAATGTATCCAGTGATTATACTATAAAGTTATTTTCCATTTAACTTCACCAGTTTTAGATTATTTTTATTCAAAATCGCTGAATTTTCACATTTGCCGTTCAAATACTGAGAAGAGACGGTGCGGTGATCAGCAGCCAGTTGAGGCACGTCACTCAGTGCCTCAACATGGATTGCGGACTCGGCTAACTGCTGTCCTGCTGTGCAGTGAGACTGTATTGCTATATGAATTATATTATACATTTCCATAGTTTAGTTAGCTGAGGTATATAATGTACAGTGTATTTTGTCAACAACTGTATGTGTGTAACGTATTTCTTGTGCTGAGCGATCATAAAACGGCTGCAAAAGACGCACTGGCTGAGGCTCGCCTCCTGCACCCCCGCCGTAGAATTGTTATATCAACTAAAGCCCACACTTAAACTTTCCACGTGCAAGATTGAATCTATTTAAAAAAGTTATTTCATAAGAAGCCAAAAAGTGCAAAAACAATAATGTTCGTGTTGGAGGAGTTGTGAATGACTGCAGGGCCACAACATTAGGTACACCTGCAAACTGCAGGTGTACCTAATTCACAACTCCTCCAACACGAACATTATTGTTTTTGCATTTTTTGGCTTCTTATTAAATAACTTTTGTAACCTATGTTCATGGGCTTTCCTCTTTGTGATGTTAAGTTCCTGCTATGCGCTGTTATACAGTATATGCCTTGAGCTCTTATTTTGAAGGCGCCAAGAGCGGAAGTGATGACATGTTGTAGTGGAGCGGAGGTTTTTGAAAGAAGGTAAATAAAGTGGTCCTCGTGTAAACTGGAGCCTCCGTGTTTGTTATTTTGTAGTTTCATACAGTATAGGCGACATTTATAAACCCTCGGTTACACTTTTTTTAAATAGATTCAATCTTGCACGTGGAAAGTTTAAGTGAGGGCTTTAGTTGATATAACACTCCTGTCAGGAGGTGCATTAATCCAGCACAGCAGCGGCGAATGGACTTCATTTATAACTTAGTAAAGGTAAGACCATTATAACGTTTTTTTTATTAAATGTGCTTTTTTGTGTGCGACAGTTTGTATGTGTAAAGTTAAAGTTAAGTTAAAGTAGCAATGATTGTCACACACACACTAGGTGTAATGAAATTTGTCCTCTGCATTTGACCCATCCCCTTGATCACCCCCTGGGAGGTGAGGGGAGCAGTGGGCAGCAGCGGCGCCGCGCCCGGGAATCATTTTTGGTGATTTAACCCCCAATTCCAAGCCTTGATGCTGAGTGCCAAGCAGGGAAGAATGCTGGTATGAGCTTTTAAACATAACCCGTTAACTGCTGCCAATCAAATGGTGAATAAGATACTCTTTAGGGTTCATATGTTTGTAAATCTGACTGTGATGAAGTCAATGCCTCACCAGCCATCAACCTCACCGCACGTCACTGATAAAAAATGACCAATAGATTTTACTGTAAAAGTTAGGGATTTTTTATTTTATTTTATGTTTTATTATTATTTATTTATTTATTTTATTATTATTTTTTGTTTTGTTTATTTGTAATTGTTAAATTAAAAAAATTAAAAACTAAAATACATTTTAAGTTTATTTTACTACACCAATTTGAAGTAAAACTCTCTCACTATTTCCCAAGTAAAACATGCTTAATACCACACCTAAAATGTACAATTTAAACAAACATTTTACTTTAAGAAACCCTATCCTGCTCTTTTCAGTGGCTTTCAAAAGATCCCAGTGAGGCATATGGAATGTCCATCCATCCATCCATCCATCTTCTTCCGCTTATTCGAGGTCGGGTCGCGGGGGCAGCAGCCTAAGCAGGGAAGCCCAGACTTCCCTCTCCCCAGCCACTTCGTCCAGCTCTTCCCGGGGGATCCCGAGGCGTTCCCAGGCCAGCCGGGAGACATAGTCTTCCCAACGTGTCCTGGGTCTTCCCCGTGGCCTCCTATCGGTCGGACGTGCCCTAAACACCTCCCGAGGGAGGCGATCGGGTGGCATCCTGACCAGATGCCCGAACCACCTCATCTGGCTCCTCTCCATGTGGAGGAGCAGCGGCTTTACTTTGAGCTTCTCCCGGATGACAGAGCTTCTCACCCTATCTCTAAGGGAAAGCCCCGCCACCCGGCGGAGGAAACTCATTTCGGCTGCTTGTACCCGTGATCTTGTCCTTTCGGTCATAACCCAAAGCTCATGACCATAGGTGAGGATGGGAACGTAGATCGACCGGTAAATTGAGAGCTTTGCCTTACGGCTCAGCTCCTTCTTCACCACAACGGATCGATACAGCGTCCGCATTACTGAAGACGCCGCACCGATCCGCCTGTCGATCTCACAATTCACTCTTCCCTCACTCGTGAACAAGACTCCGAGGTACTTGAACTCCTCCACTTGGGGCAGGGTCTCCTCCCCAACCCGGAAATGGCACTCCACCCTTTTTCCGGGCGAGAACCATGGACTCGGACTTGGAAGTGCTGATTCTCATCCCAGTCGCTTCACACTCGGCTTGCGAACCGATCCAGTGAGAGCTGAAGATCCTGGCCAGATGAAGCCATCAGGACCACATCATCTGCAAAAAGCAGAGACCTAATCCTGCAGCCACCAAACCAGATCCCCTCAACGCCTTGACTGCGCCTAGAAATTCTGTCCATAAAAGTTCAGAACAGAATGGGTGACAAAGGGCAACCTTGGCGGAGTCCAACCCTCACTGGAAACGTGTCCGACTTACTGCCGGCAATGCGGACCAAGCTCTGACACTGATCATACAGGGAGCGGACCGCCAAAATCAGACAGTCCGATACCCCATACTCTCTGAGCACTCCCCACAGGACTTCCCGAGGGACACGGTCGAATGCTTTCTCCAAGTCCACAAAGCACATGTAGACTGGTTGGGCAAACTCCCATGCACCCTCAAGGACCCTGCCCAGAGTAAAGAGCTGGTCCACAGTTCCACGACCAGGACGAAAACCACACTGTTCCTCCTGAATCCGAGGTTCGACTATCCAGCGTAGCCTCCTCTCCAGTACACCTGAATAGACCTTACCGGGAAGGCTGAGGAGTGTGATCCCACGATAGTTAGAACACACCCTCCGGTTCCCCTTCTTAAAGAGAGGAACCACCACCCCGGTCTGCCAATCCAGAGGTACCGCCCCCGATGTCCACGCGATGCTGCAGAGTCTTGTCAACCAAGACCAGCCTTAAGGAACTCCGGGCGGATCTATATGGAATGTTTCTATTGGTAATCTGCAATAAATCTGCATTATTCTCTTTTTGGCCGACATGTTCTGAGAATTGTAGTCGAAACCGAATCCTACAAAAAGTGTGGCCTACAAAAACTTATTTTTTTAAAAAAGGTCGTAAACATTCTGTTTATTGTTACATAAAAAAATATATTGCTCAAAAATAAACTACAAAAATTCAAGAATAAGTTTTTCAGAGACTGTTGTCAGTCAAATGGAAAAAAAAAGATGATTTATTGCATTTAGTATGATAATATCAGTCCACATATCAAATTGTTTCTCCTGTGATTAAATTGCCACCTTGACTAATAAACTAATAAAAGGGCTCTGGGGTATTTTTGCAAAGTACAGTTCACTGTGACCTTTAAAAACTGTAGACAAGTTGAATTCAAATAACATTAAATACAACAGAATAGAAACACAACTTTATATTGTCATTGCAGAATGCAAATTAATTTGCAAAGGGCACACTAGAAAGGGAACCGCTTTTATCAAAGTTGTGTCATTCCTTAAAATGAGTAACAAATAGTGACAATAATCACTCACACACTTACACTTACACACACACACACACACACACACACACACACATTCTTGTATTTGTTACCTTCTTGAGACCTCTGAAAAACTCCTACCTCTTTAGGACCACCCTTTGTAGCTATATAAAAATGTGTATTTACAACATTAATAATATATACATACTATGCAAATATAAAAAAGATTGTTGTGAAAAATGAGTTGGAATTTCACAAGAAAAAGGTCACAGTTTCACAAGAAAAACTTTGAATTTTCGCAGTATTATAATAAAAGTCGTCATTTTACTCAACGCAAGTCAAAGTTTTACAAGAAAAACGGAACATTCGTGCAATATTAGGATAAAAGTTGGAATTTTACTCGAAACAGTCACAATTGTACAAGTAAAGCTTAAAATGTTGGCAATTTTATGAAAAGAGTTGAAATTTTACTCGAAAAAAAGTCACAATTTTTTAAGAAAACTTTAAAATTTTGGCAATATTATTACAATAATCGGAATTTTATTTGTCAAAATTATGACAAAAGTCATAATTTTAGAACAATTTCTCATATTCATTCTGCTTCTGTAATATTGCAATATTTTCTTGTAAAATTATTACTTTTTTAATGTAAAATTATTACTATTTAATGCAAAATGGTGACATTTGTCATATAAAATTATGACTTATCACAATATTGCCCATTTTTCTTGTAAAATAGTGACAATTTTTGACTAAAACTATGACAAAAGTCATAATTTTAGTCAAAAATTGTCACTATTTTACAAGAAAAATAGTGACAATTTTTGACAATTTTTGACTAAAATTATGACTTTTGTCATAGTTTTAGTCAAAAATTGTCACTATTTTACAAGAAAAATGGGCAATATTGTGATAAGTCATAACATAACATTCTTGTATTTGTTACCTTCTTGAGACCTCTGAAAAACTCCTACCTCTTTAGGACCACCCTTTGTAGCTATATAAAAATGTGTATTTACAACATTGATAATATATACATACTACGCAAATATAAAAAAGATTGTTGTGAAAAATGAGTTGGAATTTCACAAGAAAAAGGTCACAGTTTCACAAGAAAAACTTTGAATTTTCGCAGTATTATAATAAAAGTCGTCATTTTACTCAACGCAAGTCAAAGTTTTACAAGAAAAACTGAACATTCGTGCAATATTAGGATAAAAGTTGAAATTTTACTCGAAACAGTCACAATTGTACAAGTAAAGCTTAAAATGTTGGCAATTTTATGAAAAGAGTTGAAATTTTACTCGAAAAAAAGTCACAATTTTTTAAGAAAACTTAAAATTTTTGGCAATATTATAACAATAAACGGAATTTTAATTGTCAAAATTATGACAAAAGTCATAATTTTACTCAAAAATGGTCACTATTTTACAAGAAAAATGGGCAATATTGTGATAAGTCATAATTTTATATGACAAATGTCACCATTTTGCATTAAAAAGTAATAATTTTACATTAAAAAAGTACTAATTTTACGAGAAAATATTGCAATATTACAGAAACAAAAAGAATATGAGAAATTCTTCCCAATTTTATAAGAAAAAAGTCAAACACATTGTGAGAAAAAGACTGCTTTCAGTTCATTTATTTTTTTTGTTTAATTTTTTGTTTGTAATTGTTTTTTAATCTTATACTTATATACTGTACATATTTATTTTATTTTTTGTATTAATTTTTGCTAAAAGGCGCGCATTTTTATTTCTCACACACACTTGTTATTACATATGTTGGCCAGAGGGGGATCTCTTCAAATTTGTACACACACTTGTTATTTCATATGGGGGAGCACTTTTTAAAAAAATTTAAAAATCCTTCCTTTTTTGGGACCACCCTCATTTTGATAGATTTCACCAGCAGGGGTGCAAGTGACAATAATCACTCAGAAGGTGGATTATAATTAACTTTCCAAAGGTTGAGTGTTGAGCTTAAATATCTCTATTTTACAAATATATAGAGATAGAGCCATAAAGGACTATTGGAAAGAGATACACCAAGCTCTACAGGATATTTTCAAACGTGAAATACCCCTTGAAATTAAAACTTTGTTTTTTGGACGTGTACCTCACTTCATGAATA
Organism: Nerophis lumbriciformis; assembly: GCF_033978685.3. Classification (NCBI taxonomy): domain Eukaryota; kingdom Metazoa; phylum Chordata; class Actinopteri; order Syngnathiformes; family Syngnathidae; genus Nerophis; species Nerophis lumbriciformis. Next base: position 38,702,012 of record NC_084567.2, read on the forward strand.
TCCTACTGGTGGCTTGTAAAAAGAGCATCACTAGGAAATGGATATCCCAGGAGAGCCCAGCTTTGAAGCAATGGATGGAAACAACAATGGACATATTTAAAATGGAGAAGATAACTGCCTTTATTCATTATAAATTGGAGAAATGTACTTCATACTGGGAAAACTGGGTCAACTATGTCACGCCCCAGAAGCCTGACTTTAATTTTTCGAATTAGTGATTGTACTGCTTAAAAATAATAATAATAATAATAATAATAATAATAATAATAATAATAATAATAATAATAATAAAATAAAAAATAAAAAAGGATTACTCCCCCCCCCCAAAAAAAAGGAAAGAAAAAAAAATAATAATAAAATATTTGAATAAAAAATACAATAAAACATTTTTTTTTAAAAGAGATGGAGAAAAGTCCAGTTGGAGCATACTTGCCAACCCTCCCGGATTTTCCGGGAGACTCCCGAAATTCGGCGCCTCTCCCGAAAACCTCCCGGGACAAATTTTCTCCCGAAAATCTCCTCGAAATTCAGGCGGAGCTGGAGGCCACGCCCCCTCCAGCTCCATGCGGACCTGAGTGACGTGTTGACAGCCTGTTCACACGTCCGCTTTCCCACAATATAAACAGCTAATGATGGAGGGCGAGTTCTTGGTTTCTTATGTGGGTTTATTGTTAGGCAGTTTCATTAACGTCCTCCCAGCGCGGTAACAACACACAACAACAGCAGTCAAGTTTTCGTCTACCGTAAAGCAGTTCGTCTGCCGTAAACAGCAATGTTGTGACACTTTTAAACAGGACTATACTGCCATCTACTGTACATGCATATGTGACCCACCCATAATGTGTCACATTTTTGTGTTGATTTATTTATTTTATTTTGTGGTTTGAATTCGTTTTTGGAGCTGTCATTCCACATTTATCAGTATTCACATTGGTCAGTAGGGGGCAGTAGGGCGTTTCTTCCCAATTGAATGCTATCACCTGCAGACCGGAAGTGTCTTGTCATTCTGATGAGCGCGACCAGTCTGTGAACAATTGAAACGTCCTGTGTGCTTTTTCCTCCTGTATAACAGGTTAGTTTTGGTGAATCAACTCACTGAATAATATCCATGTGATCTTTATAAGTTTAAGTACACATTCTGATGGTGGAGCCTAACTCTAAAGTGTTTGTGAGTTGTAGTTTGTATTTGTGGAAGAATCCAGTGCACAGCTGCAGTAATCAATACAAAAAGGCGACGTGAGTGCGCAATGTTTATATAGGAACTTCTGATCCTAATTCAGACTCCCAAATTAGAGCTCCCGTTTTCTTATTGATTTTAAAATGTATATTTGTATAATGTGTGTGTTCTAAAATAGTGACAGAGAATAGAACAAGGATGGACAATTCAACCCTTAACTCAAAAATGAGTAGATGAGGTTTATGTGTGTGTATATATGTGTAAATAAATGAACACTGAAATTCAAGTATTTATTTTATTTATATATGTGTATATATATATATATATATATATATATATATATATATATATATATATATATATATATATATATATATATATATATACATATATATATATATGTATATGTAATAAAATATATATATACTGTATATAGCTAGAATTCACTGAAAGTCAAGTATTTCTTATATATATATATATATATATATATATATATATATATATATATATATATATTAACCACGCCCCCAACCACGCCCCCCGCCCCACCCCCGACCACGCCCCCCACCTCCCGAAATCGGAGGTCTCAAGGTTGGCAAGTATGAGTTGGAGAAACGCAAATAAGGAAACTCCATCTGACCGGCTCCCAATCATCATTTTGCATTCTGTCTGGTGGGTGAAGTGCCGGCAAATTCTGAATGGCGTAGTCTTTTTGCCAGGCACGGAGTTAAGATAGTACCCCCCGCCCCTAAATCTCACGGTACAATATTATCACGGTACAATATAATCACGACCACGGTACGATATTATTGGGGTATATGTCCAAAAAAAAAGTCTTAAAAATGCCACAGTGTTTAAAATGAAGGGTCAGGAATGTTTATGATTAACACAAACATGAACTGTTCTAATCATATTCATTACTACAAACATACATTTTTATGCATAATAAAGAAGGAAAAAAACATATATACTATCGTTCACAATCCTTTTTTTATTTTTTAATGCATTCTAAATATTAAATAAATGCAAATACAAGTTTGCTTACAGCGGAGCCAATGGGAGCGCTACTATTTCGGCCATAAAATCCAATAAATAACTATCCAAAATTCCAAAAAAGTGCGGTTACCCTTTAAATTTGTTTTATATTGTAGCTTACATCAGTGTTTTTCAACCACTGTGCCGCGGCACACTAGTGTGCCGTGAGATACAGTCTGGTGTGCCGTGGGAGATTATCTAATTACACATATTTGGGTTAAAAACACTTTTTGCAAAGCAGTAATTATAGTCTGCAAATGATGTGTTGTTGTTAAGTGTCGGTGCTGTCTAGAGCTCGGCAGAGTAACCGTGTAATACTCTTCCATATCAGTAGGTGGCAGCCGGTAGCTAATTGCTTTGTAAAGGCAGGTAAAAAGGTGTCTTATGCTTAAACCAAAAATAAACAAAAGGTGAGTGCCGCTAAGAAAAGGCATTGAAGCTTAGGGAAGGCTATGCAGAACGAAACTAAAACTGAACTGACTACAAAGTAAACAAAAACAGAATGCTGGACGACAGCAAAGACTTACTGTGGAGCAATGACGGCGTCCACAATGTACATCCGAACATGACATGACTATCAACAATGTCCCCACAAAGAAGGATAAAAACAGCTGAAATATTCTTGATTGCTAAAACAAAGTGGATGCGGGAAATATAAGACATGAAACTGCACAGGAAAATACCAAAAAAAGAGAAAAAGCCACCAGAATAGGAACTAAAACACTACACACAGGAAAACAGCAAAAAACTCCAAATAAGTCGGGGTGATGTGACAGGTGGTGACAGTACACCTACTTTGAGACAAGAACTATATTGATGCATGCTCGGTTATGGTTTAAATTCATATCCAACAATTGCGACAACGACTTTTTACTGTCAACTGAGTTCATGATTTCTGCTGGTGGTGATTTTTTCAACGCAAAAAATGTGCCTTGGCTCTTAAAAGGTTGAAAAACACTGCTCTACATGGATGCCAATGCATTTTGTGCACAGACGTTGTCGACAAAATCTGGTTCTAGAATACCGTATTTTTCGGAGTATAAGTCGCACAGGCCGAAAATGCATAATAAAGAAGGAAAAAAACATATATAAGTCACACTGGAGTATAAGTCGCATTTTTTGGGGGAAATGTATTTGATAAAAGCCAACACCAAGAATAGACATTTGAAAGGCAATTTAAAATAAATAAAGAATAGTGAACAACAGGCTGAATAAGTGTACGTTATATGAGGCATAAATAACCAACTGGTATGTTAACATAACATATTATGGTAAGAGTCATTCAAATAACTATAACATATAGAACATGCTATACGTTTACCAAACAATCTGTCACTCCTAATCGCTAAATCCCATGAAATCTTATACGTCTAGTCTCTTACGTGAATGAGATCAATAATATTATAATGTGTTAATCATTTCACACATAAGTCGCTCCTGAGTATGAAAAAAACTGCGACTTATAGTCCGAAAAATACGGTAAACTTCCAGGGAGTGATCACTGCGCCGCTATAAATAGCATACTTGCCAACATTGTGGCCTCCGATTTCGGGAGGTGGGGGGCGGGGGCGTGGTCGAAGGCGTGGTTGGGGGGCGTGGTTAAGAGGGGAGGAGTATATTTACAGCTAGAATTCACCAAGTCAAGTATTTCATATATATACTGTATATATATATAAGAAATACTTGACTTTCAGTGAATTCTAGCTATATATATATATATATATATATATATATATATATATATATATATATATATATATATATATATATATATATATATTTATTTTATTATATATATATATACATATATATATATATATATAAATAAGAGAAATACTTGAATTTCAGTGTTCATTTATTTACACATATACACACACATAACACTCATCTACTCATTGTTGAGTTAAGGGTTGAATTGTCCATCCTTGTTTTATTCTCTGTCACTATTTTTCTAACCATGCTGAACACCCTCTCTGATGATGGATTCTGATTCGTCTCCTTGTTGTGTGCGCAGTTGTGCACTCTTTAAAAGCCCTAGATGTTATTGTCACATATGCATGTACAGTAGATGGCAGTATTGCCCTGTTTAAGAGTGTCACAACATTGCTGTTTACGGCAGACGAACTGCTTTACGGTAGACGAAAACGTAACTGCTGTTGTGTGTTGTTACCGCACTGGGAGGACGTTAATGAAACTGCCTAACAATAAACCCACATAAGAAACCAAGAACTCGCCCTCCATCATTCTACAGTTTTAACGTCATTGGGCGTATTTGTTAGAATAATCATGTATATATATTATCACACAACTTTAGTATGCTTAAAGTCCGTAGCTATAGTTATTAGATATTGTGCTCAAGCTGTATTTTTTTCCTATCTGTGCCAGGACAAAACTTCTTGTCTGAGGGGTGGCCTCAGCCGCAGATGTTATCTTTGTTTTAGCCCGCTAACAGCCAAGGACTTCAAGGACCTCAACGAAAATAAGACGACAGCACGCAGACGAAGCAGAGACAAGGCGAAATCACAAGGCCCCAGCACATTCCGTCACGTGTTGTGCGTACTGGACCTGCTTTGCATGATATAAGTGACCACTCCTTTTAGAGGCGACCTCAGTGATGTTGACTGTGGAACTCCTGAATAAATAGAGGGACGCGGGAGTTGTACCTTAGAGCGTAGGGCGAGACTGTGACTAAGTGTGCAGCTCCATGCGTTCTCCCCATGGGCTAAATTGAACTCTGTCTCTGCATGATTCCTTGCTTCTTGTCTGATTAATAGAGAACCTGACAGTATTTTGTTTGGTTTCTTTTCTTCCTCTGATTTCCTCTTTTTGGGGTTTTTAGCAGTAAATGCTGAAACAGCAAGCGCAGGTATTGCAATATTTCCAGGTGGATGTTCGGCAGCCATGCTTTACTGAAAATAAGTTCGCATCATGCACGCGCTTCACTATATATCGGGTCAGCCAATGAGGAGGCTCCTTCGTGGGCTCTGCTTACCCCGCCACGACGACAAATTATTTTGTCTTCTACGACCCCTTTAAGGGGCCTTATAATATGGTGCGCCTTTAATATGAAAATAGACCTAAATAGCTTATCGGCAGTGCGTTTTATGGTCCGAAAAATACGGTAAAATATTTTATGTACTGTAAAAACTTAAAAGAGCAGATGCAACAATGAGGATAAAAATCCTGTGGCAGAATATATGATTTCCTAAAAAAAACAGAAAGTCTGTTTAAATTGTTTAATGGAAGAAAAGTCATCATCTCTGAATTATTACTCTACTTTACTTCTATAGCTCTTGAAAGCTCACTAGAGGAATAAAGCATTCTCTCATCACTGGCGGTATATTAGTAGTAAGCATTTTCTTTGGCTCATCACGAGGCAAATTAGTCTCAAGTTGCACCGTGAGGTGTTTTCCTGCACAAAAATGTGTCAAATATAGAAACAATCTCTAATGGTTTACTGTAATTTATGATGATAGCTCTTTTTAAATGCTTTACTTGTTGCTTCACTATGGCAACCAACTATGACAGAGTGACTCTCTTGGGTCTCTCTCTCTCTCTCACACACACACACACACACACACACACACACACACACACACACACACACATTCTTGTATTTGTTACCTTCTTGAGACCTCTGAAAAACTCCTACCTCTTTAGGACCACCCTTTGTAGCTATATAAAGATGTGTATTTACAACATTAATAATATATACATACTATGCAAGTATAAAAAAGATTGTTGTGAAAAATGAGTTGGAATTTCACAAGAAAAAGGTCACAGTTTCACAAGAAAAACTTTGAATTTTCGCAGTACTATAATAAAAGTCGTCATTTTACTCAACGCAAGTCAAAGTTTTACAAGAAAAACTGAACATTCGTGCAATATTAGGATAAAAGTTTAAATTTTACTCGAAACAGTCACAGTTGTACAAGTAAAGCTTAAAATGTTGGCAATTTTATGAAAAGAGTTGAAATTTTACTCGAAAAAAGTCACATTTTTTTAAGAAAACTTTAAAATTTTGGCAATATTATTACAATAATCGGAATTTTATTTGTCAAAATTATGACAAAAGTCATAGTTTTAGAACAATTTCTCATATTCATTCTGCTTCTGTAATATTGCAATATTTTCTTGTAAAATTATTACTTTTTTAATGTAAAATTATTACTATTTAATGCAAAATGGTGACATTTGTCATATAAAATTATGACTTATCACAATATTGCCCATTTTTCTTGTAAAATAGTGACAATTTTTGACTAAAATTATGACAAAAGTCATAATTTTAGTCAAAAATTGTCACTATTTTACAAGGAAAATAGTGAGAATTTTTGACAATTTTTGACTAAAATTATGACAAAAGTCATAATTCTACTCAAAAATTGTCACTATTTTACAAGAAAAATGGGCAATATTGTGATAAGTCATCATTTTATATGACAAATGTCACCATTTTGCATTAAAATGTAATAATTTTACATTAAAAAAGTACTAATTTTACGAGAAAATATTGCAATATTACAGAAACAAAAAGAATATGAGAAATTCTTCCCAATTTTATAAGAAAAAAGTCAAACACATTGTGAGAAAAAGACTGCTTTCAGTTCATTTATTTTTTTTGTTGAATTTTTTGTTTGTAATTGTTTTTTAATCTTCATTATTTACTTACTTATTATACTATGTATGCACATATTTATTTTATTTTCTGTATTAATTTTTGCTAAAGGGCGCGCATTTTTATTTCTCACACACACTTGTTATTACATATGTTGGCCAGAGGGGGATCTCTTCAAATTTGTACACACACTTGTTATTTCATATGGGGGAGCACTTTTAAAAAAAATTAAAAATCCTTCCTTTTTTGGGACCACCCTCATTTTGATAGATTTCACCAGCAGGGGTGCAAATGAGACATTCTCTATTAGATGCAATGGTTTTCCGTATTGGGACCATGATTTATGTCATCACTTGTTCACACCTCCTCATATGGAAGCTACTTTTCCTTGTTGATGTCTCAAGAAGGGTAGAAATACAAGAACACACACACACACTTCAGTGATATATAATACAGTATATGATGTATTTCCCAACGGATTGTACATGTCTCTGTGACATTGTTGTTGCATGTCAACATGTCAAGGTCACCACAGATATCTGTGTTGCTCTTCTAAGAAAGTATTATTTTTCTCATTTCTTGGCATGCATTCAGTGCCTTCAGAGGGGCTTCCATCACTGTTAAGTAAAAGATAAAAAAAACATCGCGGGAGTAAATGTGACGTTAGCACTCACTCTACATGGTAGACGTTCTCTCCTCCCTTCAGCCACACGTAGGTCATGTTGGAGGGGTCGGCCAGCGCCTGGCAGAGAAGAAGTGCATCCTGGGATACGTTGAGAGAGGTGTTTTTGGGAGGTACGCTGATGACGGGCGGACCTGGCCAACACACAACATAAGGTACGTTACAATCACTTCACCAGGTTTTTCGAGGTTCCATTTGGAAAATTCTTTAACCAAGTCATTCAGATTGTTTACTGTACGTATTTGTGGCTATACCATACAAAAAAACCTCATACTTGGCTATTTGGTGTCACCCCACAATGGAGGATTTCAAATTTTTGGACAAAAAACTGCACTTAAAATCCTTTAATTTTCTCAAAACTCGTCAGTGCGCCTTATAACCTGGTGCGCCTAATGTACGGAATAATTCTGGTTGTGCTTACTATTTTATCTGGTACATAGTGTAATGATAAGTGTGACCAGTAGATGGCAGTCACACATAAGAGATATGTGTGTAGACTGCAAGATGAAGCCAGTAAACCATACTTGCCAACCCTCCCGATTTTCCCGGGAGACTCCCGAATTTCAGTGCCCCTCCCGAAAATCTCCCGGGGCAACCATTCTCCCGATTTCCACCCGGACAACAATATTTCTTTGTCTTTAGCGTCCTCTACAACCTGTCGTCACATTCGCTTTTCCTCCATTCAAACAGCATGCCGACCCAGTCTCATAATGTATGCGGTTTATACACACACACGAGTGACTGCAAGGCATACTTGGTCAACAGTCATACAGGTCACACTGAGGGTGGCCGTATAAACAACTTTAACACTGTGACAAATATGCGCCACACTGTGAACCCACACCAAACAAGAATGACAAACACATTTCGGGAGAACATCCGCACCGTAACACAACATAAACACAACAGAACAAATACCCAGAACCCCTTGCAGCACTAAGTCTTCCGGGACGCTACAATATACACCCCCCCGCTACCACCAAACCCCGACCCCCCTAACCCCGCCCATCTCAAACCCCTCCATCTCCCAAATTCGGAGGTCTCAAGGTTGGCAAGTATGCAGTAAACACCACCAAAACCTTAAATGTTCCATTGAGAATATAGAACGTCACAGGAAAATGGACGGGTGTGTATATAACGATGGTTAAAATCAGGCACTTTGAAGCTTATTTTAGGGATATTGCGTGATGGGTAAAATTTTGAAAAAAACTTCGGAAAATAAAATAAGCCACTGGGAACTGATTTTTAATGGTTTTAACCCTTCTGAAATTGTCATAATGTTCCCCTTTAATATTCAAGTCAGGGAATGTAAATGGAGTGTTGTTAGCGCTTTTTGGATGTTTTTTTATTGTATTTTATGGGCAAAATAGTGGAGCTCCCATTGGCTGCGATTATTTCATATTTAGAGACTTAGACTTTTTTTTTAATTGTCGTTCAAATTTGAACTTTACAGTACAGATAAGAACGACATTTCGTTGCATTAGCTCATGGTAGTGCGGGATAAGAGAGCAATAAGGTGTCGATTAGAGATGCGCGGATAGGCAATTATTTCATCCGCAACCGCATCACAAAAGTCGTCAACCATCCGCCATCCACCCGAACTAACATTTAATCAAAACCGCACCCGCCCGCACCCGCCCATTGTTATATATCTAATATAGACGTTGCAAGGCATTAGTGAGGTTATAAACCTTTTGCCTGTTAAAGAAAGGAGACTGATCCAATGCAGCAGAGACATTCAATGCGTGCCACGCTGTCACGGCCCAGACGCACACCAGTGCGCAATCATCAAAATAAAATAACTGGGAACTGATTTTTAATTGTTTTAACCCTTCTGAAATTGCGATAATGTTCCCCTTTAAGTAAGTAAGTAAGTAAGCTCTAGCTATTAGGCTGCTCTAGTTTTTATTTTATTTTATCTTTTTATTTGTTTAATACACTGTAGCACTTTGAGGTTGTTTGCTCAATGTAAAGTGCTTTTACAAATAAAATCCATTATTATTATTATCATTATTAAAAGTTTTATCACACAGCAAAAAGTGGTAAGTGCAGGAGCATCCACATCAGAATTGAACATCTATTTCTCCACTTCAAGCCATCTCCCAAGTTTTTCAGAAAATGTTCTGCAAAAAAAGGACAACATTTTGCGCATTTTGGACTTCAAAGCACTCTTAGGCATAACCATGCTGTTTAATCAGCATTGTATGTGCCACGCCTGTTAGGTGGATGGATTATCTCGGCAAAAAGGAAGTGCAATGATAAAATTAAAAAAAAATTAAATTTGATGTTGTAGTAATTTATAAAAATTAAAAAAAAGTGTTTATTTTTTTCCTTGCTTTTTTCCCTTATGGCCCGATTTTGATTGTATTTTTTAAACTGCAGCAGTCAGCACTTATTGCTGTGTTAAACCCATACACACATGAGTTTATGCGTTACTTAAGGCTTTTAAACTGACCTAATCCCAATCAGACAGCAGGCCATGTGGCAGCGAATCAAGCAGCCATAAGCATAGATAATGTGACTTAGCCTGGCTTGTATTGCAGCGGCTGTTTTTGGCAGATAATCGCTCTAAAAGTGATTCAAAATATGGCCAGTAGAAAGTCGTTGGACTAAAATCAAAGTGACTTCATCTGTACCCGAAAGTTACAAAACCCAAAAGCAGTGAAGTTGTCACGTTGTGTAAATGGTAAATAAAAAAAGAATACAATCCTTTTCAACTTATATTCAATTGAATAGACCGCAAAGGCAAGATATTTAACGTTCACTTTGTTATTTTTTTGCAAATATTAGCTCATTTGGGAATTTGATGCTTGCAACATGTTTCAAAAAAAGCTGGCACAAGTGGCAAAAAAGACTGAGAAAGTCGATGAATGCTCATCAAGCACTTATTTGGAACATCCCACAGGTGAACAGGCTAATTGGGAACAGGTGGGTGCCATGATTGGGTATAAAAGTAGATTCCGTGAAATGCTCAGTCATTCACAAACAAGGACGGGGCGAGGGTCACCACTTTGTCAACAAATGCGTGAGAAAATAATCAAACAGTTTAAGACATACTTGCCAACCTTGAGACCTCCGATTTCGGGAGGTGGGGGGTGGGGACGTGGTCGGGGGTGGGGCGGGGCGTGGTTGGGGGCGTGGTTAAGAGGGGAGGAGTATATTGACAGCTAGAATTCACCAAGTCAAGTATTTCATACATATATATATACATATATACATATATATATATATATATATATATATATATATATATATATATATATATATATATATCCATCCATCCATCCATTTTCTACCGCTTATTCCCTTTGGGGTCGCGGGGGGCGCTGGAGCCTATCTCAGCTACAATCGGGCGGAAGGCGGGGTACACCCTGGACAAGTCGCCACCTCATCATATATATATATATATATATATATATATATATATATATATGTATGTGTGGGAAAAAAAATCACAAGACTATTTCATCTCTACAGGCCTGTTTCATGAGGGGGGTACCCTCAATCATCAGGAGAGAAGAAAAAAAAAAGAAAAAAAAAAATCTCCTGATGATTGAGGGTACCCCCCCTCATGAAACAGGCCTGTAGAGATGAAATAGTCTTGTGATTTTTTTCCCCACACATACATATATTGCGCTCTACTACGGTATCGAGCACTATTTTTTGGATAACCTTATTAAGACATATATATATATATATATATATATATATATATATATATATATATATATATATAGATATCTACATCCTGAAAATATGCAAACAAACTGTGTTTAGATAATAGATACTACAAACTTGCATAAATAAATATTAAGGAATATAACATAACTTGGGTTCTGATAGTTTCAAAATGTAATGAATAAAATGCTAAAGTTGTTGATAAACAAGCAATTATTTTAATAATTAAATATGGTCATTTTAAATGGATTATTATGATAATTTAAAATAAATTATTTCAAATATGTTTATTTTAATGTATAACTCTATGGCTGGATGTAATAAGGAGTCACGAAAAAATACAAATAAAAATACAATTAATTTTGATGTTTTTAGCAAAATATAGTAAAAATTTATTTATTTATTTTTTATTTTTTTATTAATAAACATATATTTATTTTTAGGTAAGATAAACATAATAATACAATTTATCTCTAGTCTGGATGATTTAATTATTGTCACCCTGTTGTCCTCCCGTCATGAAAAAAGGCTGTCCTCACTCAGGTCCGCGTGAAGCTGGAGGGGGCGTGGCTTCCAGCTCCGGCTGAAAATCGGGAGATTTTCGGGAGAATATTTGTCCCGGGAGGTTTTCGGGAGAGGCGCTGAATTTCGGGAGTCTCCCGGAAAATTCGGGAGGGTTGGCAAGTATGGTTTAAGAACAACATTTCTCAACCAGCTATTGCAAGGAATTGAGGGATTTCACCATCTACGGTCCGTAATATCATCAAAAGGTTCAGAGAATCTGGAGAAATCACTGCACGTAAGCGGCAATGCCCGCGACTTTCGATCCCTCAGGCGGTACTGCATCAAAAACCGACATCAGTGTGTAAAGGATATCACCACATGGGCTCAGGAACACTTAAAGAAATCAGTCAGTAACTACAGTTGGTCGCTACATCTGTAAGTGCAAGTTAAAACTCTACTATGCAAAGCCAAAGCCATTTGTCAACAACACCCAGAAAAGCCCGAGCTCATCTAAAATGGACTGATGCAAAGTGTCAAAGTGTTCTGTGGTCTGACGAGTCCACATTTCAAATTGTTTTTGATAACTGTGGACGTCGTGTCCTCCGGACCAAAGAGGAAAAGAACCATACGAATTGTTCTGGGCGCAAAGTTGAAAAGCCAGCATCTGTGATGGTACGGGGGTGTATTAGTGGTAACTTACACATATGTGAAGGCACCATTAAATGCTGAAAAGGTACATACCAAAATTAAAATGGACTAGAAAAAAAATTATATAACTTAACTTGAAAAAATGATGATGGGTGGGATAAGATGACAGTACGCAGACGAAGCAAAAACAAGGAAATCACAAGGCCCCAGCACATTCCGTCACGTATTGTGCGTACTGGACCTGCTTTGCATGATATATGTGACCACTCCTTTTAGAGGCGGCCTCAGTGATGTTGACTATGGAACTCCTGAATAAATAGAGGGACGCGGGAGCTGAACCTTAGAGCGTAGGGCGAGACTGTGACTAAGTGTGCAGCTCCATGCGTTCTCCACATGAGCTAAATTGAACTCTGTCTCTGCATGATTTCCTTGCTTCTTGTCTGATTAATAGATGTCATCAGTGTATGGACCTGACAACACTGAACTAAATGATTGCATTTATTCAATATATAGAATGCAAAAAAAAAAAAAATCATCCATCATCATTTATCTCGTAATTAAGTTAAAGTTAAAATTAAAGTACCAATGATTGTCACACACACACTAGGTGTGGCGAAATTAATCTCTGCATTTGACCCATCACCCTTGATCACCCCTTGGGGGGTGAAAGGAGCAGTGAGCAGCAGCGGTGGCCGCGCCCGGGAATAATTTTTGGTGATTTAACCCCCAATTCCAACCCTTGATGCTGAGTGCCAAGCAGGGAGGTAATGGCTCCCATTTTTCATAGTCTTTGGTATGACTCGGCCGGGGTTTGAACGCACAACCTTCCCATCTAAGGGCGGACACTGTTAGAAAAAAGACGGTTTGTGAAAGTGTGAAAATGCATCGAAGGATCCCCTGGTTCGTATTAGTTAGAATAATCATGTATATATATTATCACACAACCTTAGTATGCTTAAAGTCCGTTGCTATTGTTATTAGCTATTGTGCTCAAGCTAAATTTTTTCTATCTGTGCAAGGACAAAACTTCTTGTCTGAGGGGTGGCCTCAGCCGCAGATGTTATCTTTGTTTTAGCCAAGGACTTCAAGGACCTCAACAAAGATAAGACGACAGTACGCAGACGAAGCAAAAACAAGGAAATCACAAGGCCCCAGCACATTCCGTCACGTATTGTGCGTACTGGACCTGCTTTGCATGATATACGTGACCACTCCTTTTAGAGGCGGCCTCAGTGATGTTGACTATGGAACTCCTGAATAAATAGAGGGACGCGGGAGCTGAACCTTAGAGCGCAGTGCGAGACTGTGACTAAGTGTGCAGCTCCATGCGTTCTCCGCATGAGCTAAATTGAACTCTGTCTCTGCATGATTTCCTTGCTTCTTGTCTGATTAATAGATGTCATCAGTGTTTGAACCTGACAACACTCTAACCACTAGGCCACTGAGTAATGATTGTGAACAAAATTACAGAAAAAATGTATTTTCCCTTTAAGTTTGACAGTTGGAATGAAGTCTAAATTGTATTTTATAAGTATTTGTCATGCAGTGAAGTGCTACTGTGTAATCCAACCGCACACTGTCGTACTTGCAATTCAAATCAACGTGCATCACACGGTGAAATTACATACAGAAAATGTTTTCCTCCTCTGTCCTGTGCCTTGCTAATCTGAAACATTGGAAGGACCGTTTTGGCCGCCTGTCAGCGTTTTAGAAAAGCATCTTGAGCGGCGACTACAGGATCCAGCACGGAGCCGCCGCCGCAGCGTTTGATGAGCCAAAACGGGCTCTTCCAATGTTCTCAGCTAATTTACTGGACATGGTGTCAGGCAGCAGATGGAGACGGGCGCAGTCACGCAGCTCCACCACATAAAGGAGACTTAACGCGTTTTTTTTTTTTTTTAATTACTTCATTTGGCATTTATTTGTTTTGGTGGTACCTAAATAATGAGTGTATTACTAAAACAACCACTTTTAGGGATAAAACATATTGTACAAACCAGTGAAGTTGGCACGTTGTGTAATTGGTAAAAAAAAAAACAGAATACAATGATTTAAAAATCCTTTTTAACTTATTTTCAATTGAATAGACTGCAAAGACAAGATATTTAATGTTTGAACTTAGAAAGTTTTTTTTTTTTTTTTTTTGCAAATAATCATTAATTTAATGGCAGCAACACATTGCAAAAAAGTTGGCACAGGGGAATTTTTACCACTGTGTTACATGGCCTTTCCTTTTAACAACACTCCGTAAATGTTTGGGAACTGAATTTTTAAAGCTTTTTAAGTGGAATTCTTTCCCATTCTTGCTTGATGTCAGTCCGGGGGGTCTCCGTTGTGGTATTTTAGGCTTCATAATGCGCCACACATTTTCAATGGGAGACAGGTCTGGACTACAGGCAGGCCAGTCTAGTACCCGCACTCTTTTACTACGAAGCCACGCTGTTGTAACACGTGCAGAATGTTGCTTGGGCATTGTCTTGCTGAAATAAGCAGGGGCGTCCATAATAACGTTGCTTGGATGGCAACCCCGCCCACCTCAACCTCCTCATGCTGTCATGTCTGTATAATCATGTTTTGTTTTAGTCATGTCATATTTTGTATTGTTTAGTTGTTGGACTCTTTAGTTTCTGGCTTTTCACTCCCTCGTCTAGTTTCCATAGTTACCCATTAGTTTCACCTGTTCCACGTTTGGACTCATTGTGCACTCTTGTTTGTCACCATAGCAACCCATTAGTTTTCACCTGCCCTCACGACTCACGCACCTGTCTTTAATCATGTCACTATTATTTAAGCTTCCAGTTGCCAGGCTGTCTGTCTGGCGACATCATACCCCTGACTTTCTGCTTCTCACTCTGTTTACCTCTGCGCACTTCATGCCATGTCAAGTAAGTTTTTTCTATTCATGCCACAGTTAGCGACTTTTGTTCATGTCCATAGTTTTTTGCCCACGTGCAAGTCTTTTTGTTTCGTTAGTCAAGTTTGTACTTCCGCCTTGAGCGCGCTTTTTGTTCCTTTGTTAGTGTAAAATAAATAATGTCTTCACCTTCACGCCATGTCTGGTCCAAATGTTCATTTGCACCACGGGAGAACAAACCACGCCATAGTCCAAGTCCTGACACATGCTCTCTCAGGGAGAGCATGTCCCAAATTCCAAGCTGCTGTTTTGAGGCATGTTAGAAGAAATAATGCACTAATAAAAATAAATATGGCAGTGCCATGTTGGCATTTTTTTTTCCATAACTTGAGTTGATTTATTTTGGAAAACCTTGTTACATTGTTTAATGCATCCAGCGGGGCATCACAACAAAATTAGACATAATAATGTGTTCATTCCACGACTGTATATATCGGTATCGGTTGATATGGGAATCGATAATTAAGAGTTGGACAATATCGGAATATCGGCAAAAAAGCCATTATCGGACATCTCTAATCATGTGGTTTACTTTTTTAACATATGTATCATACTCAGTGGCCTAGTGGAGGGGTCGGCAACCCAAAATGTTGAAAGAGCCATATTGGACCAAAAATACAAAAAAAAAAAACCTGTCTGGAGCCGCAAAAAATGAAAAGCCATATTACATACAGATAGTGTGTCATGAGATATAAATTGAATTAAGAGGACTTAAAGGAAACTAAATGACCTCAAATATAGCTACAAATGAGGCATTATGATGCAATATGTACATATAGCTAGCCTAAATAGCATGTTAGCATCGACTAGCTTGCAGTCATGCAGTGACCAAATATGTCTGATTAGCACTCCACACAAGTCAATAACATCAACAAAACTCACCTTTCATGCACAACCTTAAATGTTTGGTGGACAAAATGAGACAGAAAAAGAAGTGGCATAAAACACGTCCTAGAAAGTTATACATGTAAACAAACTACGGTGAGTTCAAGGACCGCCAAAATTAGTAGGACAAAACGGCGCTCGCCAAATACTCGAATCAGTGAAGCATGTTTAATACAAACAGTGTGCTTTATAACAATTAGGGAGGTTTGTGTCATGTTTGTCCTCCTACAGAAACCATATTAAAACAAAAAATAGATTTTTTTTCTCCTCATCTTTTTCCATTTTTCATACATTTCTGAAAAAGCTCCAGAGAGCCACTAGGGCGGCGCTAAAGAGCCGCATGCGGCTCTAGAGCCGCGGGTTGCCGACCCCTGGCCTAGTGGTTAGAGTGTCCGCTCTGAGATGGGTAGGTTGTGAGTTCAAACCCCGGCCGAGTCATACCGAAGACTATAAAAATGGGACCCATTACCAGAGGTGGGTAGTAACGCGCTACATTTACTCCGTTACATATACTTGAGTAACTTTTGTGATAAATTGTACTTCTAAGAGTAGTTTTAATGCAACATACTTTTACTTTTACTTGAGTATATTTATAGAGAAGAAACGCTACTTTTACTCCGCTACTTTTATCTACATTCAGCTCGCTACTCGCTACTAATTTTTATCGATCTGTTATTGCACGCTTTGTTTGTTTTGGTCTGTCAGACAGACCTTCATAGTGCCTGCGTTTTAACAAATACAGTCACTGGTGACGTTCACTCCGTTCCACCAATCAGATGTAGTCACTGGTGACGTTGGACCAATCAAACAGAGCCAGCGGTCACATGACCTGACTTAAACAAGTTGAAAAACTTATTGGGGTGTTACCATTTAGTGGTCAATCGTACGGAATATGTACTGTACTGTGCAATCTACTAATAAAAGTTTCAATCAATCAATCAAAAGTGTGAAGGAAAAAAAGACCCTTTTTTATTTCAACCGTACATCCCGTCAAAAGCCTAAAGACTGACTGCACAGTTCCTGTCTTCACAATAAAAGTGCCGCTCCATCGCGCCTGCGCTTTCAAAATAAGAGTCTCCGAAAGCCAGCGCAAACAAGCTAGCAAGCTACGGAGTTTGCCGCCAATGTATTTCTTGTAAAGTGTATTAAAAACGAATATGGAAGCTGGACAAATAAGAAGCCAAAAACCAACCACTTTCATGTGGTATTAGACAGAAAGGAGGAACTTTTTTTCTCCTCCATTTGAAAACGTGGACGTTATCATCACTACTGTCTGATTACAATCAACGCAAGTCATCAGAATCAGGTAATACACCAACTTATATTCTTGTCTTCATGAAAGAAAGGAATCTATATGTGTTAAACATGCATGTATATTCATTAAAACACCTTTAACATGTAAACAAAAACGGCAAAATATATATATATATATATGTGTATATATATATATATATATATATATATATATATATATATATATATATGATATGTGTGTGTATGTTACTCATCAGTTACTCAGTACTTGAGTAGTTTTTTCACAACATACTTTTTACTTTTACTCAAGTAAATATGTGGGTGACTACTCCTTACTTTTACTTGAGTAATAAATCTCTAAAGTAACAGTACTCTTACTTGAGTACAATTTCTGGCAACTCTACCCACCTCTGCCCATTACCTCCCTGCTTGGCACTCAGCATCAAGGGTTGGAATTGGGGGTTAAAACACCCAAAAAATTATTCCCGGGCGCGGCCACCGCTGCTGCTCACTGCTCCCCTCACCTCCCAGGGCGTGATCAAGGGTGATGGGTCAAATGCAGAGATTAATTTCGCCACAGCTAGTGTGTGTGTGACAATCATTGGTACTTTAACTTTATATACAAAGAATTGCTATGGCGACATCTAGTGGACACATTTAGAGCAGCAGTTCCTTTCATTCAAAAATTCCGGCTCGTTTTTATACTTAGCAAATTCATCCCATGGGTTTGTTTGATGCAGATCTTCCACACCATTTTACTTTAAATGTTACTTTAAATACCAAAGTCACAGTTTAAATGTAACCGTTACTATCAGTCATTATCAGTCATGTGTCTTCCTCACTGAAGTACACGGGAACTTTTTTCAGGCCAATGATGACAGAATGTCTAATGTGGTGATATCAATGATATCAACCGCACTGGGAGCAAATAAGAAAAGTGTTCAGTTTGAGATTCCCCTCGCTCCTCCGTCATGACGCAAGAGGGAGAAAGTCAAAATGTAAATTGCGTTGGCTCACGGCCACACCGCCACACACACCAGACACGAGACAGAGGAACTGGCAGGCAAACGTCGACACTGACGGATTGACGGACAGGACGTCACTGACCTTTTATCTTCACTCGTGTCTCAAGAGTCACGTTGCCCTCCGAGTTGGAAGCGTGGCAGGTGTACTGTCCTGCTGACTGGGCGCTCACAGCTGCCATAGATAACACCTGCTCCTGGTAAACATGATGTGGCAGATAAAGACAAGACGTATCAAAGAAATAAAACTGCAGATCATATCGATGCTTCATCACAAGTCATCACAAATCATTTCATGGTGGCGTATAAAACTGTGCGAATAACACTCAAAGCTCATAATAATCTGCACATCAGTTAGTGGGATCAATTGGGTGAAGAAATCAAACGAAGCGATAACATCATCCATCCATCCATCCATCCATCCATCTTCTTCCGCTTATCCGAGGTCGGGTCGCGGGGGCAGCAGCTTAAGCAGGGAAGCCCAGACTTCCCTCTCCCCAGCCACTTCGTCCAGCTCCTCCCGGGGGATCCCGAGGCGTTCCCAGGCCAGCCGGGAGAGATAGTCTTCCCAGCGTGTCCTGGGTCTTCCCCGTGGCCTCCTACCGGTCGGACGTGCCCGAAACACCTTCCTAGGGAGGCGTTCGGGTGGCATCCTGACCAGATGCCCAAACCACCTCATCTGGCTCCTCTCCATGTGGAGGAGCAGCGGCTTTACTTTGAGCTCCCCCCGAATGACAGAGCTTCTCACCCTATCTCTAAGGGAGAGCCCCGCCACTCGGCGGAGGAAACTCATTTCGGCCGCTTGTACCCGTGATCTTGTCCTTTCGGTCATGACCCAAAGCTCATGACCATAGGTGAGGATGGGAACGTAGATCGACCGGTAAATCGAGAGCTTTGCCTTCCGGCTCAGCTCCTTCTTCACCACAACGGATCGATACAGCGTCCGCATTACTGAAGACGCCGCACCGATCCGCCTGTCGATCTCACGATCCACTCTTCCCCCACTCGTGAACAAGACTCCGAGGTACTTGAACTCCTCCACTTGGGGCAAGATCTCCTCCCCAACCCGGAGATGGCACTCCACCCTTTTCCGGGAGAGAACCATGGACTCGGACTTGGAGGTGCTGATTCCCATCCCAGTCGCTTCACACTCGGCTGCGAACCGATCCAGTGAGAGCTGAAGATCTTGGCCGGAGGAAGCCATCAGGACCACATCATCTGCAAATAGCAGTGACCTAATCCTGCAGCCACCAAACCAGATCCCCTCAACGCCTTGACTGCGCCTAGAAATTCTGTCCATAAAGGTTATGAACAGAATCGGTGACAAAGGGCAGCGGAGTCCAACCCTCACTGGAAACGTGTCCGACTTACTGCCGGCAATGCGGACCAAGCTCTGACACTGATCATACAGGGAGCGAACTGCCACAATAAGACAGTCCGTTACCCCATACTCTCTGAGCACTCCCCACAGGACTTCCCGGGGTACACGGTCGAATGCCTTCTCCAAGTCCACAAAGCACATGTAGACTGGTTGGGCAAACTCCCATGCACCCTCAAGGACCCTGCCGAGAGTATAGAGCTGGTCCACAGTTCCACGACCAGGACCAAAACCACACTGTTCCTCCTGAATCCGAGGTTCGACTATCCGGCGTAGCCTCCTCTCCAGTACACCTGAATAGACCTTACCGGGAAGGCTGAGGAGTGTGAACCCACGATAGTTGGAACACACCCTCCGGTTCCCCTTCTTAAAGAGAGGAACCACCACCCCGGTCTGCCAATCCAGAGGTACCGCCCCTGATGTCCACGCGATGTTGCAGATAACATCATACAATTCAAAAATACATTTTAAAAACAACTTTTGATCTGTGCAACAAGGAGGAGAGGAGAGAACAGAGTATCATAAAAGGTGTAGTAGGGTTGTCCCCATATCAATATTTTGGTACCGGTAACGGAACCAAATAAAGGGGACCACAAAAAATGTCATTATTGGCTTTATTTTAACAAAAAAATCTTAGGGTACATGAAACATATGTTTATTATTGCAATTGTGTCCATAAATAAAATAGTGAACATACAAAACAACTTTTCTTTTATTAGAAAGTGTCATGTCTGTGTAATCATGTTTTGTCTTAGTCATGTTTTGTTTAGTTATTGGACTCTTTAGTTTCTGGCTTTTCACTCCCTTGTCTTGTTTCCATGATTACCCATTAGTTTCACCTGTTCCACGTTTGGACTCATTGTGCACTCTTGTTTATCACCATAGCAACCCATTAGTTTTCACCTGTCACGTCACGCACCTGTTTCACGTTTTGAGTCACGCACCTGTTTTCGTTAATCATGTCTGTAGTATTTAAGTTCATTGTTTTCAGTTTGTCTTCCTGGTGACATCCCCACATTTATGCTTCTGCACATTTCTGACTCTTTTTTCATGTCCATCGTGCACGCTGCTCCTTTTTGTCCATGCCAAGTAAGTTTTGTTTATTATTGCCACAGTTAGTGTTTTTTGTTGTTCATAGTTTTTGCCTTTGTGCAAGTGTTTGGTTTCATAGTGTGTTCTCCGCCATTGTGCGCGCCTTTTGTTTACTTCCTTGTTTTGTATTTACAGTGTTTAAATAAAAATGTACCTGCATTCCCGTCTCGCCCGAGCCAATTTTCCGTTGCCTTCGAGAAAAACTAAACCCCAGGACCAAGTCATGACAGAAAGTAAGCAAACAAAGGCTCCTGACGTATGCAGTAACATATTGTGTCATTTATCTACCTATTATTTTGTCTACATTATGAGAGACAAGTGTTAGAACATTAATTATTAATCTACTTGTTCATTTACTGTTAATATCTGCTTATTTTCTCTTTTACCATGTTCTATCTACACTTCTGTTAAAATGTAATAATCACTTATTCTTCTCTTGTTTAGATACTTTACATTAGTTTTGGATGATACCACAAATTTGGGCATCGATCCGATACCAAGTAGTTACAGGATCATACATTGGTCATATTCTAAGTCGACATGTGTCTAATATAACATAATATAAATTTAAAAAACACAAAGATTCTGTGATGCTAAAAAATATCGATGTAATCATAGTAGTATCGACTAGATACGCTATTGTACTTGGTATCATTACAGTGGATGTCAGGTGTAGATACACCCATGGCGTTTGTTTACATTGTGACGCCGGTGAGCTATTGTATGTAGTGAAGCATGTTTAGCTATTCCTCGTCCTGCAGTGATAATGATACTTGTAAGAAACTTACTTTATTTGTCGCCATGGAGACGAGGATTAGTGATTTAGAAGTAGCTAAAACACTTCCTGAGGGCGTTTCAGTGTTATAACTTCACCTTTATCGTTACTTTTTACACCAAAATGTGTCTATTCTCCCTTTTCTGTCTCTACACTGTGTCTGCTTGTAAGTACTCTGTGTGTGTGCGCTGCCGAACATGCTTCTCTACACGCCGTCATGCCCGTTTAAAAAAAAAAAGGGGGTGGGTTGGTGGGACCGTTACTTTTTAGAGGCGGTATAGGAGGAATATATGATTCATTACTATAGTAGTACCGGTATACCGTACAACGTAATATGTGGGGCGGTATGACGTAGTGGGTAGAGCGGCCGTGCCAGAAAACCTGAGGGTTGCAGGTTCGCTCCCCGCCTCTTGACATCCAATCGCTGCAATTGAAGCCCATCGAGAGAATACCAGGAGTGTGCAAATTAATTTATTTAATTAGCCACCCTTTGCTCTGATTACTGCTTTGCACACTCTTGGCATTCTCTCCATGAGCTTCAAGCACACCTGTGAAGTGAAAAACCATTTCAGGTGACTACCTCTTGAAGCTCACCGAGAGAATGCGAAAAAGTAATCAGAGCAAAGGGTGGCTATTTTGAAGAAACTAGAATATAAAACATGTTTTCAGTTATTTCACCTTTTTTTTTGTTAAGTACATAACTCCACATGTGTTCATTCATAGTTTTGATGTGACAATCTACAATGTAAATAGTCATGAAAATAAAGAAAACGCATTGAATGAGAAGGTTTGTCCTAACTTTTGGCCTGTATATATATATACTTAAAAAATGTATATAAAACCCTAATGGAGATGTTTGGATGTTTTTAGAGGATCTACAGGCAGAATTGAACGGCTACCATAGCCTCTATTGTAAGCTGACTTTTGATCGCATTTATTCAGTATTTAGAATGCAAAAAAAAAAAAAAAAAAAGAACATTCATTGTCATGTCCCTCATAAGGATTGTGAACGATGGGCAAAATTCCCCCAAAAAAGTGCAGTTCCCCTTTAAAGGCCTACTGAAATGCTATTTTCTTATTTAAACGGGGATAGCAGGTCCATTCTATGTGTCATACTTGATCATTTCGTTGCCATAATTTTGCTGAAAGGATTTAGTAGAGAACATCGACGATAAAGTTCGCAACTTTTGGTCGCTGATAAAAAAGCCTTGGCTGTACCGGAAGTAGCAGACGAGTAGCGTGACGTCACAGGTTGTGGAGCTCCTCACATCCGCACATTGTTTACAATCATGGCCACCAGCAGCGAGAGCGATTCGGACCGAGAAAGCGACGATTTCCCCATTAATTTGAGCGAGAATGAAAGATTTGTGGATGAGGAAAGTGAGAGTGAAGGACTAGAGGGCAGTGGGAGCGATTCAGATAGGGAAGATGCTGTGAGAGGCGTAAAAAATGATTTTCAAGGTAAAAAAAAAATTTCAAGGTAAAATTTTTTTTTCAAGGTAAAAAATGATTTTCAAGGTAAACAAATGATTTTCAAGGTAAAAAAAAAATTTCAAGGTAAATTTTTTTTTTTAAGGTAACTATTTTTTCAAGGTAAAAAATGATTTTCAAGGTGAAAAAAATGTTTCAAGGTAAAAAAAATTTTTCAAGGTTAAAAATGATTTTCAAGGTAAAAAAAGATTTTCAAATTTAAAAAAAATTTTTTTTTTTTTATTTATTTATTTATTATTTTTTTTATTTATTTATTTTTTTTATTGTTTTTAATTTTTTTTTTATTTATTTATTTTTTTATTTTTTTATTTATTTTTTTTAATTTTTTTAATTTTTTTAATTTTTTTAATTTTTTTAATTTTTTTAATTTTTTTAATTTTTTTTATTTTTTTTATTTTTTTTATTTTTTTTATTTTTTTATTTTTTATTTTAATTGTTTTATTTTTTTTATTTTTATTTTTTTTTTAATTTCTTTTTTTATTTCTTTTTTTTAGTATTTTTTTATAAATATATATATATATATATATATATATATATTTTTTTTTTAAACAATTTAAAACAATTTTAACATTTTTTTTATTTTTTTAAACAATTTTAACAATTAACATTTTTTTTAGGGTTAGGGTTAGGGTTAGGTTTAGGGATAGGGTTAGGGTTAAGATTAGGGTTAGGGTTAGGGTTAGGGTTAGAGTTAGGGTTAGGGTTAGGGTTAAGATTAGGGTTAGGGTTAGGGTTAGGGTAAACATTTTTTTAAAAAAGTTTAAAAAAGTTAAAAAAAAAGTTAGAAAAAGTTAGAAAAAGTTTAAAAAAGTTAAAAAAAAAGTTAAATTTTTTTTTTTTTAATTAAAAATATTTAAAAAAAAATTAAAAATATTTTAAAAAAATTAAAAAAAATTTAAAAAATTTTTAAAAATTTTAAAAAATGTTTTAAAAATTTTTAAAAAAAATTAATTTTTTTTTTTTTAAATAAAAAAAAAAAAAAATTTAAATTACATTTTTTTACAAAAATTAAAAAAAAACAGACGACTTAATAGTTGTCCACCATGCTGTCCCAAAATGTCCTCTACAATCCGTGACGTCACGCGCTGACGTCATCATACCGAGACGTTTTCAGCAGGATATTTCATGCGAAATTTAAAATTGCACCGTATTGGCATGTGTTGCAATGTTAAGATTTCATCATTGATATATAAACTATCAGACTGCGTGGTCGGTAGTAGTGGAATTCAGTAGGCCTTTAAAACAAGTAAAACACTCTAACATAAAATCTGCTCAGTGAGAAGAATTATCTTATCAGACAGAAAATAGGCAAATATCACCCTTATTTGAGATATATCATCTTACTTAGATTTCAGTTTTTGCAGTGTGGGTATGAATGAATGAATGAATGAATGTATTCATCAACTGTATGACTTGCAATCACACACACGTACCTGACCACTCCCTCTTTGAAGCACACGGCCATCCTTGAGCCAGGTGATGACAGGAATAGGGTTTCCAATGGCAGCACACACAAGAGACAGGGGATTGCCAACCAGACCCTCCAGCACAGGAGGTGGGCTTCTGGTAAAGGTAGGGGGCGCTATAGGACAAAACATCAACAACTTTAAAAGTTTGCTGGTTTGCACTAACATATATGAAATATGTGAAAATATCCTTTTCTCCTCGTCTTTTTCCTTAGGTAAATGACGCCGTCCACTGTCGATAACATGTTCTCGTGAGCGCTAACTCCTTTCAAGTCTCTGGTCCATCCAGCGAGAGCTATTGACCATCCCTCTAGGCCTAAAGTGCATCTAATCGGTTGTGAAGAGCATACCTCCCGGGCCGTGGAAGCCCCGATCAATCGTCACTTATGTCTTCGCTCATACTGCACATCTGTGGGACTGTTTCGCCTTGCTTTGACACAAAAATGCAGCCATCGTTTCTAGATGTGTTATTTAAATATTACAAACATACAGTACAGGCCACACCCTCAAATTAATTTGTCAGCGACTAATTCGAGAACCAAATTTTGTCGACAACGTCAAAACGCATTGGCATGCATGTAAGCTACAATATAAAACAATTTTAAAGGGTAAATGCACTTTTTTGGAATTTTGCCTATCATTCACAATCATTATTATTGTTTTTTGTTTTTTCTATGCATTCTAAATATTAAATAAATGCAAATAAAAGTTTTGCTTACAGCGGAGCCAATGGGAGCTCCACTATTTCGCCCATAAAATCCAATAAATAACCCATACTTGCCAACCTTGAGACCTCCAATTTCGGGGGGTGGGGGGTGGGTGCGGGGGGCGTGGTTGGGCGGGAGGCGTGGTTGGGGGCGTGGTTAAGAGGGGAGGAGTATATTTACAGCTCGAATTCACCAAGTCAAGTATTTCATATATATATATATATGTATAAATATATATATATATATATATATATATATATATATATATGTATATATATATATATATATATATATAAGAAATAATTGACTTTCAGTGAATTCTAGCTATATATATATATATATATATATATATATATATATATATATATATATATATATAAGAAATAATTGACTTTCAGTGAATTCTAGCTATATATTAGAGATGCGTGGATAGGCAATTATTTCATCCGCAACCGCATCAGAAAGTCGTCAACCATCCGCAATCCCCCCGATCTAACATTTGATCAGAACCGCATCCGCCCGCCATCCGCCCGCACCCGCCCGTTGTTATATATCTAATATAGACGATGCAAGGCATTAGTGAGGTTATAAAGCTTTTGCCTGTTAAAGAAAGGAGACTGATCCAATGCAGCACAGACATTCGCGTGCCACGCTGTCACGACCCAGACGCACACCAGTGCGCAATCATATGGGAGCCGCGCTGAGCGCACCTCCAAGCGCGTCTCGCTGCCGGCGACGGCCGGGTATGTGCCCGACGCTCCAGCGCCATCCATTTTCAGGGCTAGTTGATTCGGCAGGTGGGTTGTTACACACTCCTTAGCGGGTTCCGACTTCCATGGCCACCGTCCTAGCTGCTGTCTATATCAACCAGGGTGAGCCCCACCCCTTTCGTGAGCGCACTGTGCGCGGAGTGACCCCTGTTACGTGCCCCCGGCAACAAGGGTGGCGGGCAGGTAAGCTGCGCGGGCGGAGCGCAGGAAGTCACACGGGAAAATTGGGGGGTTCAGCAAGTAAGCTGCTGAGCCGCATCAGAGTGATCAAAGAGCCGCATGCGGCTCCGGAGCCGCGGGTTGCCGACCCCTGTCTTAGCGGCACTCACCTTTTGTTTATTTTTGGTTTAAGCATAAGACACCTTTTTACCTGCCTTTACAAAGCAATTAGCTACCGGCTGCCACCTACTGATATGGAAGAGTATTACAGGGTTACTCAGCCGAGCTCGAGACAGCACCGACACTCAACAACAACACATCATTTGCAGACTATAATTACTGGTTTGCAAAAACTGTTTTTAACCCAAATATGTGTAATTAGATAATCTCCCACGGCACACCAGACTTATTTGGAGTTGTTTGCTGTTTTCCTGTGTGTGGTGTTTTAGTTCTTGTCTTGCGCTCCTATTTTGGTGGCTTTTTCTCTTTTTTTGGTATTTTCCTGTGCAGTTTCATGTCTTATATTTCCCGCATCTACTTTGTTTTAGCAATCAAGAATATTTCAGCTGTTTTTATCCTTCTTTGTGGGGACATTGTTGATAGTCATGTCATGTTCGGATGTACATTGTGGACGCCGTCATTGCTCCACAGTAAGTCTTTGCTGTCGTCCAGCATTCTGTTTTTGTTTACTTTGTAGCCAGTTCAGTTTTACTTTCGTTCTGCATAGCCTTCCCTAAGCTTCAATGCCTTTTCTTAGCGGCAATCACCTTTTGTTTATTTTTGGTTTAAGCATAAGACACCTTTTTACCTGCCTTTACAAAGAAATTAGCTACCGGCTAAGAGTATTACACGGTTACTTTGCCGAGCTCTAGACAGCACGGGAACCTTAAAAACAACACATCATTTGCAGACTATAATTACTGGTTTGCAAAAAGTGTTTTTAACCCAAATATGTGTAATTAGATAATCTCCCACGGCACACCAGACTGTATCTCACGGCACACTAGTGGTTGAAAAACACTGATGAAAGCTACAATATAAAACAAATTTAAAGGGTAACCGCACTTTTTTGGAATTTTGGATGGTTATTTATTGGATTTTATGGCCGAAATAGTAGCGCTCCCATTGGTTCCGCTGTAAGCAAACTTTTATTTGCATTTATTTAATATTTAGAATGCATTAAAAAATTAAAAAATTAAAAAAAGGATTGTGAACGATAGGCACATTTCCAAAAAAGTGCAGTTACCCTTTAATACACCTGGCCAAGTGGTTAAGACACCTGATTCTCATAATTTGGATGGGTGGCCAAATACTTTTGGCAATATAGTGTATTTAAAATGACAATGAAAAAAATATTCAAACTTTACAGAGCCTAGGAGCCTCAACATGCCCATTTTGACACAGAAACTCAGAAAAAAAAACTCACCAATCACAGAAAGTATTATCCAGGTGCCATTCCCAAGCTCCTCTGTGGGTTTATCTAATACGAGGCTCCTGCACTCATACAGGCCCTGGTCGTCCAACTTCAGGCCCTCCAGCCTCAGGGTGGTGATTCCCACCAGAGACACCCGCCCTGCAGAGACATGAGTACAGGTAAACAACTCTGCATGCATGCATGCATGCAACATTGGAGATGTTTGAGATCTGAGCTGTGTACAATTGCCACTGTAATGTTCAGATGTGCACTGCAAAAAGTCAGTGTTCAAAAACAAGAAAAAAAAATACAAAAATTAGGGGTATTTTATTTGAACTAAGCAAAATTATCTGCCAATAGAACAAGAAAATTTGGCTTGTCAAGACTTTTCAAAACAAGTAAAATTAGCTAACCTCAATGAACCCCAAAATAGCTTAAAATAAATATATTCTCACTAATAACAAGTGCACTTTTCTTGGTAGAAAAAAAAGACACCTTTTTGCTCAAAATGTTGAAAAATATCCTTAAATTAAGTAAATGCTAGTGCCATTATCTTGACATAATGATATGCGCTCGGCATCATGATTTTTTTTTCATGCTTGAAGTAAGAAATGATTACTTTAAAAAAGTAGTTTTATACTTGTGAGTGTTGATGACACAGCTTTGCAACACTTGATATTCTAGTTTCAAGCATGTTTTACTCAATATAGGTCATCAAATCTCAGCAACAAGCTGTAATATCTTACTGTTAGAATAATTATGTATAAGTTATCACACAACTCTTATGCTTAAGGGCCGTTGCTATAGTTATTATCAATTGTGCTGAAGTTGTACTTTTTCTATCGGTGCAAAGCAAGTCGTCTCGTATCTGTCATGTCTGTGTAATCATGTGTTTTAGTCATGTCATGTTTTGTTTTGTTTAGTTATTGGACTCTTTAGTTTCTGGCTTTTCACTCCCTTTGTTACGTCTTCGACGCATGGTTGTGGTTGTCGTGTTTCTTCCAAGGCAGGAGACAAGCAGGAGCGGAGTGCAGGTAAGATTTACGTATATTTAATAAATAAAAGGCAGGACAAAAATACAAAACTGAGGACGCTAGCAAGCGTGGAGCTAAATAAAAACCAAAATGTCACCAAGGGTGAAAAAACCGGGATTCTGGTCGGCAGAATAATATAAAGAGCGTGGAGCAAAAACAGAAAGACGTAAATGTTGCCTATTGCAAACATTGACCCAGCACTTACTGCTGGGTGACAGGAAACTATAAAGGGGAGTGATTAGCCAAAACACCTGGTGGAAACACTAATTGCCAAAACTAAGACAGGTGAGGAGAATCAGTGCCCATGGAAACCAGCAGTAAACAGGGAAAGAGGGTGCACCCAGGAAACCGACTAAAACCAGAAACATAACCAACATAATTCATGCCATGATCCGGGTAACGGATCATGACACCCTTGTCTTGTTTCCATAGTTACCCATTAGTTTCACCTGTTCCACGTTTGGACTCATTGTGCACTTT
The DNA here is from genome assembly GCF_033978685.3 of Nerophis lumbriciformis. NCBI lineage: Eukaryota > Metazoa > Chordata > Actinopteri > Syngnathiformes > Syngnathidae > Nerophis > Nerophis lumbriciformis. Next base: position 38,731,195 of record NC_084567.2, read on the forward strand.
TGTTTTGTCACCATAGCAACCCATTAGTTTTCACCTGTCACGTCACGCACCTGTTTCACGTTTTGAGTCACGCACCTGTTTTCGTTAATCATGTAGGTAGTATTTAAGTTCAATGTTTTTCAGTTTGTCTTTCTGGTGACATCCCCACATTTATGCTGTGCACATTTCTGACTCTTTTTTCATGTCCATAGTTCACGCTGCTCCTTTTTGTCCATGCCAAGTAAGTTTTGTTTATCATTGCCACAGTTAGTGTTTTTTGTTGTTCATAGTTTTTGCCTTTGTGCAAGTGTTTGGTTTCATAGTTTGTTCTCCGCCATTGTGCGCGCCTTTTGTTTACTTCCTTGTTTTGTATTTATAGTGTACCTTCATTCCCGTCTCGCCCGAGCCAACTTTCCGTTGCCTTCCAGAAAAACTAAACCCCAGGACCAAGTCATGACAGTAAGTGGCCCCGAATCCATCGAGGCATAGTCATATGGCGGCGGCGAGTGGAACGCCGCTGCAGCAGGCGAGGTGGGCGACCCGGGACGGGCCCCATCCGTGGCCGACTGGGAGGTGGGCGCACTTGGCGTGGCGGGCGACCAGGTAGCGGCCATATCCGTGGGCGACGAGGAGGCAGGCGCGTCGTCATCGTGGCAGGCGTGGAAGCTCGGCGTGGAAGCTCGGCGTGGCGCGTCAGGCGGCGGGTCTTGGTCTTGGCGTGGGTCTTGGTCTTGGCGTAGGTTTTGGTCTTGGCGTAGGTCTTGGTCTTGGCGTCAGCCATGGATATTACTGTCATGACTTGGTCCTGGGGTTTAGTTTTTCTAGAAGGCAACGTAAAGTTGGCTCGGGCGAGACGGGAATGAAGGTACATTTTTATTTAAACACTATAAATACAAAACAAGGAAGTAAACAAAAGGCGCGCACAATGGCGGAGAACAAACTATGAAACCAAACACTTGCACAAAGGCAAAAACTATGAACAACAAAAAACACTAACTGTGGCAATAATAAACAAAACTTACTTGGCATGGACAAAAAGGAGCAGCGTGAACGATGGACATGAAAAAAAGAGTCAGAAATGTGCAGAGCATAAATGTGGGGATGTCACCAGAAAGACAAACTGAAAACAATGAACTTAAATACTACCTACATGATTAACGAAAACAGGTGCGTGACTCAAAACGTGAAACAGGTGCGTGACGTGACAGGTGAAAACTAATGGGTTGCTATGGTGACAAAACAAAAGTGCACAATGAGTCCAAACGTGGAACAGGTGAAACTAATGGGTAACTATGGAAACAAGACAAGGGAGTGAAAAGCCAGAAAC